>NC_088930.1:35792500-35805000 GCF_038396675.1 Hydra vulgaris
CACGCAATAAATAGTAGTAACTGGTTTTGTTACGTTACTACTATTTATTGTTTATAGAGTAAATTTCACATCATATTAAATTTACAAAATTAAAACGATGTTTCAACAGTAAGCAAACTAATCAAGTGATGACAAAGGTAACTAAAAAAAAAGAAAAGAACATAGTTGCGTTTGAAATTATAAAAAAATTTAAAATCATTTAAATTTAAAACTGTCATTAATTGTTATTATAAATAGTAAAATTCATACTTTACTTTGTTCTAAATGGTCTAAAGTAAAATCAAATTAACAGACATTAACACCGTTTGACACTGAATTCTGGCAAGTAAGTTTTCTGCTCGCTGAGCAGCATTTCTTATATTTGAACAACGATTAATTTCATCTTGCCTAGATCTATCTCTTTCACTTGACAACAACAATTTTCAAGTTGCCTATTAGCATTTACATTAATAACAACTTAGAGCCTATTATTATCGACTTCAATTTCACTATTATCATTAAACATATTACCAGTAATATTACTATTGTTTCAACTGAATAATAAAAAAATGTAAAAGAATCTTACAAATTGTGATCTTTTCTAATCAAAGATTTTATTTAAACTACAGATTTATTGAAATCCATATCTTTTTATGTTTATATACATAAGTCGTTTATCAAAAATATTAAACAATATTTATTTACATCCATTATTTTTAATTTGACAAAGAATCTAGACTAGAATGCACAAAATATTTTAAGTGATCAACAAATTACTGACTGAAATTTGTTGATCACTTTCGTGTCAACAAAATACAGTCAGTTTTCCTTGTCAAATACATAAAATATATATCTAATATAAAATAAATCCAATATGAAATAAAAAAAAATTAGTAAACTTACTCAAATCAGTACCAGTTATACTGTGTGAAGTGACAAAAAACACTTCAGTTCTTTCTATTAATTAATATTATAGTGTGTATATAGTATATATATTATAGTGTGTATATAGTATATAATATATACTATATACACACTATAATAATATATCTAGACAAGATACTGGTGTATATAGTTACTATATACATATATAATATATGTATATAGTAACTATAAACACCAGTATCTAGTCTAGATACTGGTGTATATAGTTGCTATATTACTATTTTAGATATTAAATAGGCATATCTTTTTGATTTTAAGATTTTCACTGCTTAGATAAATAATGATATTTAAATTTATGTTATTTGTATTTTTCATCTTTTGTTAATTATGTGAAAAAGAAATAAGATTTATAGTAGCACGTTTATATTACTTTTTTTTTTATCAATAATATATGTGTATATATATGTGTGTGTGTGTATGTATATATATATATACATGATGGAAAGAGCTTTAAAAAGTTATTAAAACTATGTACAGTACAATTTTTTTTTTTTTTATGTATAAAACAGGCTTAAACTTGTTAAAAGTGCTGTTATTGTAAAAAATATATTTACTTTTCTTATTAAACACACCTGGTAAAAATAGTTGTTTTTTTAAACACAAATGCTTACATAGTAAATTAACATGCTCAAATAGATTATTTATAGTACTTTCATTTGATATATAATAATCGATATTTAAACATTGCGAACATATTTAAAAAAATTACGAATAGTTGCTGCCAAATAAGGACAAATCACTTAATTTTAATTGCTTTTTTCTTTATCTTACATTATAAATGCTTAGAAAAAAAACAACATCCTTGTACAGATTATTTACAGATCTTTCCTTTGGTATATAATAATCAATATTTAAACATCTCCTTCATTTCTAAAATTGTTTGCTCAAAGCTGCTAGCTAATAACCACAAATTAGTTGCTTTCGCTAGCACCTATATTCTTGGCTTAAAATCATTTCTATCTGCTATAAAATGTGCCCCAGTTTATTTAAACTTTTATTTTTTTATTTTATAAATTAATACAAAGCGAAATATAATAAAATTTATTATTACATAAGTGACAGTACATTGTGTATTTTATGCAATATTGTTTCAAGTCCAAGTATTAAAATCATTTCATTGTGCATCTTTTTATAAATGTCGACTATATTTTATCTAGCCTTTAAGTTGCATATCCTTTTTTTCTAGTTGACCTAGGCAGGGGCGGATGCAGGATTTTTGTGGGTGTTGCCTGTTTTTTTCGAGTTGCCAAAATATAGTCGGCGATATTTTTTTGTAAACCCCTCCCCCGGGCTAGAGAGGGAGAGGTGGGAAGGTTGCAAAAACATATTGCCGACTATATTTGGCAATTCGTCATCAAAGCGGCATCAGTACTTTATTATTACTTGGCATTGTTCTCAATTCCCCATATAAAACAAAACTAATAAAAATGTTGCCTTGGCTATTCTGTTCATAAATTAGACATTTTTTACTTGTCTAACCTATTTAACGAAAAGAACCAATGAGAAGGTAAGCCATAGGATTTTGCACTCCATCTGTAAACTATCATGTGGCCTAAGGTTAGTCCTCCATTTCTGGATTCTTTCCTTTTCTTGATAGGCAGTTAATGTAAAATATTAATATAGTTGCCTTAGGTTAGTCCTCCATTTCTGGATACTTTCCTTTTCTTGATTGGCAGTTTATGTAAAGTATTAATATTGTTGCCTTAGGTTAGTCCTCCATTTCTGGATGCTTTCCTTTTCTTGATAGGCAATTAGGCCAAATTTTTTTTAATAGGTTTTTTTTTTAATTTTTTATGGTGGTTTTTCTAATTTTCACTAAATATAAGATAAACTTAAATATAAAATAAAATACACGAATATAGTCAATAAACAAAAAAGAAATTAATAAATTAATATTAGGTAAAAACCAACTCTAAGCGTCGTTCCCCTAAAACAGAAAAATTATTTAAAACTCTTTCTACATCAGGAATTATTTCTTGATGAATAGACATCAGAGCTAAAGAATTAAATCTTGACTCTGTCATGTGGCTTCGCATATAAGTTTTCAGTCTGCATATAACAGAAATACTCCTCTCGCATTCACATGTAGTAATTGGAATTGTTCCCATTATTAAAAAACCTTCCCTAATGTTTGGGAAACCCCTCATATCAATAGACTTTGGATAGAATCACAGATTGATCGTTCCAAAATGTTTCCCACAAATCTAATTCAGCATGAATTGATGTAGGATGAGGCATATCCGATATATAAAAATGCAAAAATTCCGTAAAATCTGACTTCCAAAAACATTCTTCTCTAATTTTTTCTACAACAGTTGCAGGAATACCAGATAAACCTCTATCTTCATTCAATTCAAATTCATTAATTAAATGATCTAAAGAGAAGATGTGATGGAATATTTGAAATAATCTAAAACTGTGTCAGAGGGATAATTATCTCTATAAACTTGTCTGCCACAGAGCCTTGGTTTAACTTCTGAAACATCAAGAGTCTTAGCTAGGTCAAGAGCAATTAAGTACCATTCATTATGATAGACATCAATATTTTTTTTAAATCTAAAACTTGAGTTTTCAAACAATTTATTTTATTACACTGTTGCGGTATATCAAATGATTTAGTTTGGAGAACAACAGTGATGGCGTAGAAATAGTCCATTACTTGTTTTGTTAAAACTAAGCTCACAATAAAAGAAAAACTTGTCATAAGATTTAAAAAACATGATGCTTTTGAAGAAGTATCAATACTATAACTCTTACCTTCATTGTATGCCATTTCTTCCATTGAATGAAAAACGGATATGTAGTTATCAAAAAAAACATCCAGACCTTTAAGTTTCTGAACCCATCTAGTTCGACATGTATCAATTAATTTTGCTTGACCAGGAAAAATGAATTTATTGAGACAGCTGGCACGTTTAGGTGGTAAGTTAAAAAAATATGATATGTCTTTGATTTGATCAAGAGCATTTCTAACATTCTGAACATTGCATGATTTACTAATAACTAAATTAAGTTAATGGCATGCACAGTGAACAAAAATAGCCTTTGAATTGATAAGTTTAATTCTAGATGAAATACCTTTTAATTTACCAGACATTGCCCCAGCACCATCATATCCTTGACCTCTACATTTTTGGATATCAAGACAAAGATCATCAATTGCAGAAATTATGTTTTGCGCAAGACTAAGACCAGTTGTACCAGATTTACATTCAATAAACCGTAGGAAGTCTTTACAAATAACATGATCGCAATCAATGTCTCTTATAACTAGAGATAGCTGTTCAACATTAAAACAATCAGAAGCTCCATCACACAAGATAGAAAAATAACCTGACTTTTTAATTTTCTTAATTAGAACTTCTTCGATTGTTTTTCCACAGCATTCAATAAGTTCGTTTTGTGCAGTTTTAGATATATAAGTTGCATTTTTAGGAGCAGAACGAATATAGTGCTCAAGAACATTATCACCTGCTTCAATACAAAAATTTAAAAGCTCTACAAAGTTACCTATACCAATGTTGTCTTTACATGTTTCTTCGATCTCTGGATGATACTTACTGTAATCACAATGACCTCAAAAAGCAATACCGTTGCGGCCAAGAAAAATAATTGTCTTTATAACTGGAATTAATTTATTTCGATTACTTATAATAAGTTTTTTTTTTAGATTATCAATGTCAACTTCAATCAGATTTTTTTTTTTGAATTAGATCTAGGTTGCAGCATGTTAAGACAATGCATTAACATTTGATGAAGTTGACAATTATTATTGTGATCCATTTAAGCACGAGTTGCATTACCCCATATTTTAAAAGGTTTTTGAATAAAGTTGATTAATTTTGTATTGTTTGGAATTCTGCTACCCAACAGTGTACATGGAAGACAGTATGCTCCATCTTAAATCTGCGAGTAAGCTAACCAGGAATATTCAAGCAGCCATTTATGTAAAAATGATCGTTTTTTGTTTCACCAGAAACAGGAAAAACAAAAGACAAGTTAGGAATAAATATTTTATTAACTAGATCTAATAACATTGAATCATCTTTGCCAGCAGATAGATGTCTACCGCGCTCATAGTAAGTAGAAACATCATAAAAAGGAAGGCTTGAAGACTGATCTGATGCACAAGGAATACAATTAAGTAAGATTGGATTAGGAGTAATATCAATATTTACATTTATAATTTTAGTTTCATTATCTATGCAAAACTTTATGTGAGATTAAACAAATGATTTTTTTATTTGAAAATAGATTTTTAGGAGGTTGACAAGATAAATTAAGAACCTTAGTGGTAACAGAAGAATGCGATAGAACACTTGGCAAAACTTTTTTTTATAATTAATAAATCAGCAGAGTTGTAAAGACAGTTACTATTTTCCATTGACCTGTAAAATTCTAACATATATAAACTAAATATAACTAAAAAAAACATATTTAAGTTAAGGTTATTTGTCAAGAATTATTGTTTTATAAACAAAATAGAACATAGAAAACGCGTTTAAACTCATACTTTAAAACAATATAGTCTTGATTTTCTTTTTGCATCGGAATAAAAGCTTCCATTTCAGAAGTTTAAAGTTAAAGAAAGAAGGTCTTTATTTACAGCAGGAAAATTTGAATTTAAATCTCTAAGATTATTACGAAGCTTTACTTTGTAAGTGGTAATTTTAAGCAAATGTTTGGCTTTAATGGCATTGGGTAGCAACAAATCCATAATTGCAAACAAAAATAAAATTTGCATTAAAAATTACTTTAAACTATTTTTTGATAAAACTTCAACTTCTTCGAATACTTAAAGCTTTATTATAAAGCTTTATTACAAAGCTTTATTATAAAGCTTTATTATAAAGCTTTATTATAAAGCTTTATTATAAAGCTTTATTATAAAGCTTTATCATAAAGCTTTATTATAAAGCTTTATCATAAAGCTTTATTATAAAGCTTTATTATAAAGCTTTATTATAAAGCTTTATTATAAAGCTTTATTATAAAGCTTTATTATAAAGCTTTATTATAAAGCTTTATTATAAAGCTTTATTATAAAGCTTTATTATAAAGCTTTATTATAAAGCTTTATTATAAAGCTTTATTATAAAGCTTTATTATAAAGCTTTATTATAAAGCTTTATTATTAAAGCTTTATTGAAAAGCTTTAATTATTCGTATAAAGTTTATACAAATAATTAAGGCATTATTGGAATAATTAAGGATTCATTTTTATATATAAACGGAACCGAGAGAACCCTTTTGATAAAATGATTCAAATTTTTTTTGTTGTCTATCGGAAATTCAGGTCAAATGAATCCTAAAACAATAGGGATTTTTTTGGCCTTAATCACGGCAACCAAAATAAATACATTGCAATAACGATTGATTAAAAGGGTTCTTTCGATTCCGTTTACTTTAAAAAAAGAATCCTGATTAATAGCGGTAATTTGAAACATCACAGAGGAGAGCGAAGTCTTTTAAACATTGTTAAAGCCGTGTAGGTTTTTCTATAAAGGCAATATTTATTTTTTTAAAGAACTCATATATACATATTAATATGCTATAAATTTACGTTTAATATTTTTTATATTATGAAATGGAGTTTTTTATATTTTCTTAGAATATTATGGGTGAATCCTGGGCAACACAGGATACCCCTAGATCTGCCCCTGCTAGGATTATAAATTTGGTATCAAAGTTTATCATTTAATAATCTCAATACAATTGAACTAGTTTGATTTAAAAAATAAAAGTTTGCAATTTTTATAAGGGTACCTATATATAAATATATATAGGTACCCTATATATATATATATATATATATATATATATATATATATATATATATATATATATATATATATATATATATATATATATATATATATATATATATATATATATATATATATATATATATATATATATATATATATGTATATATATATATATATATATATATATATATATATATATATATATATATATATATCAATATATAAATATATATATATATATATCAAGGCCGTATCCAGTAATGTAATGGGCGATACCGTTTTACATATGAAGTGATTGCGGCAGAATGGAGGAGTGGTGTTTGAAAATCTTTCTTCCTATACTTCTCTTGCAATAACTATAATTTATCTCATAACCGCTTTGGATAAAAAAAAAGGTTTTGAAATAAATATTTTTAATATTTATAAATATTATAATAATAATTTTTAATATATATAAATATTAAATATTTTTTTTTTTTGCATTTGTATTTCTTTTTATTATTAATTTTGGAATTCATCGAATTTTTAGTTTGGGCGGATGAGTTTGGGCGCCCATACTGCCAAAACTGTATGGAATTACGTCTGGACACGGCACTATTTATATAAATATATATATATATATATATATATATATATATATATATATATATATATATTTATATATATATATTTATATAACATCTTATATATATATATATATATATATATATATATATATATATATATATATATATATATATATATATATATATATATATATATATATATATACTGCTCGAAGTGAGACAGGATGAGGTGGGATGTCATCCTGTTACTTCTTCAAAGTAACAGGATGACATCCCTGTGAAAACCATCGCGACTATTTTATATTTTTCCTGATATAAAATCGACTTGACAGGATAGTTTTTTGAAATCATTGAAAAACCATACCACCACTTCATATTTCCTAATTATGTATATATATATATATATATATATATATATATATATATATATATATATATATATATATATATATATATATATATATATATATATATATATATATATATATATATATATATATATATATGTATATGTATATATATATATATATATATATACAGTTTTCCGCTTGCCCACATGCCCGCCAATACTTTGGTCAGCGCTTTTTTTAGCGCTTACTAATAATTTTCAAGCGTTTTTTTTAATTGAAACAAACTTTTTTCTTTATTTAAGAAGTTCTTTTTCCAATATTAGGAAGTACAAAAAACAAATATTTTCTGAAATCGCACACGCCAATCAAATAATGACTGTCTGGCCAGCGCTTATTCGTGCGCTGGCGGTAAATAGCAAAAAAAGGTGAAAAAAGCAGCGTGTTGAAATGAACAGACACGTTTTTTTTACAGCGTGTTAAATTATAAAATATTTTACAAATATGGAAAATTCGTTTAAAAATATAGAAAAGTTAATTATCAAGAAATTGGAGGAACAAAAAATATGTATGCTGCAAGAAACAGAAAAGTTGTTAAAGGCACAAGAAAAGAGCCTTGCGTCGATAATGAGTGCAAACTTAAAAATATTAACCAAAAGAATTGAAAAAATCGAAATTTATGTAAATAACAATAAATCCAATGTGATGAATATTCAAAAAGACTTAAGCGATGTTAAAACTGCATTAAACTTTCAAGAAACAAACCTAATAGAAAAGATAAAACAAATTAAGAAATGCTATGATAACGAGTTGAACATTTTGAGCAAAAAAACAATCGACTTAATAGTCGGTTGAAAAATAGATCTAGACGAAATAACCTCTGAATAGATGGAGTAGAAGAAAAACCGAATGAAAAACCTGAACTGATTGTGAAGGTACAGTAAAAGATATTTTTAAAAACCAACTTAAAATAAACAGCGAAGTAGTTGTGGAAAGAGCACATAGAGTAGGAAAAACAAGAGATAGCAAAATACCCAGAATAATGGTTCTGAAGCTCTTTAACTATCAGGACAAGAACAGAATTCTAAACGCCGTTAAAAACTTGAAAGGTACTGGTGTGTTTATCAACGAAGATTTCGCGAAGGAAACGATCGAGAGTCGCAAAAAATTATGGGAAGAGGTCAAAC
Source organism: Hydra vulgaris (assembly GCF_038396675.1). Taxonomy (NCBI): domain Eukaryota; kingdom Metazoa; phylum Cnidaria; class Hydrozoa; order Anthoathecata; family Hydridae; genus Hydra; species Hydra vulgaris. The sequence goes on from NC_088930.1 coordinate 35,801,293, forward strand.
GATTGCGCGGTGAAGGTAAGTATGCTATTATTAAATATGATAGAATTTTATGCAGAGAATTTAGAAACCCTATCCCTTACACTAAATTTTAAAAAGAAACTTTTCTAAAATGAATGATCTGATAAATTAATAAAAATAATAACAATGGCTGGAATAAGTGATTTTGAATTTATAAGATTTAACATTACTGAATTGAATTCTAATGAAAATATAAACCCTAATATAAAAAATTGCTCGGATTGCTTATATCACTATCCGTGCGAATAAGAAGGGTTTCTTTTTAAAAATGTTTATGACAAAAATTTAAATAAAATTAGAATTCTACACGTAAATATTCGAAGTCTTAACAAAAATTTTGAAAAACTTCTTAACTTGTTAGATGAAACAAAAAATCGTTTTAATATAGTTTGTTTAACTGAAACGTGGATTTCGAATGACTTATATAGTAATTCTAATTTTAATATTCCACATTTTAAATTAATTTCGCTCAAAAGACAAGTAAATAAACGGCGGAGGAATCCTTATTTATGTGAATGAAAATATTTTTTATTACGTTAGGAATGATTTAAGTACTTCTGATGGCGATAAAGAAATTTTAACTATAGAAATTATAAACAATCAATCACAAAACATTTTATTAAGCTGTTGTTATCGACCACCTGACGGTGTGAGCGAGAACTTGAGCATTTTTTATGAACAAAGTATTTTTAGAAAAGGTATTAAAGAAAAAAAAAGAGCTTCATTATTGGGGACCTAAATATGAATTGTCTTCTGTAAAATGAAGATAACAAAATTAAAAACTTTTTTGAAACGGGTGCAATTCCTTTAATAAATAGGCCGACCAGAGTTACAAAAAACTCGGCATCTTTGATTGATAATATCATTACAACAGATATATTCAACAATGATATTTAAACGGGTATCCCAAAATCTGATATTACCGACCATTTTCCAATATTTTTTACACTTAACTCAAAATATGAAAATAAAAATCAATCAATCAAAATTAAAACACGCACTTTTAACTAGCAACCAGACAATCTCTAATGGCCTTATTATAAAAGGACAAAAATAGACTTCGACAAAGCACTAATTGCAACAATTTTAATTACAACTATCAAAAATGAATTGTCTATAAAAAATGTTTGTCTTTCTAGACAATCATTTTAAAAACGGACACTAAATGAACAATCTCGATTTTTTAATGAGGTATAGAAGATCTATTTAATATATAATTTGGACTTATAACGAGTAATTAAATTTTCACTGCAGCATCGTTTCAAAAACTGAAAACGAGCACAAAATTAAAAATACAATTTTTCTAACAGAAGTTCATTTTTTAATTTTTTGTCCAGCGTGTGCTGTTGATTAAAAAGTTAATGTCTATTTAAAAACCTCAAAATGGACTATTTTGTGCTCAATTGAAGTTCATTAATTACTCAGTTCAGTTGTTTTTCGATTCTCAGTGAATGTGCGTGAAAATTTATTTTTAAAATGCCCTCTCCAGTTTGGGATTACTTCAAAAAAGTTGAAGGTAAGTTTATCATTTAAAAAATTTTCCTTAGTCACTAAAATCTTTATCACCTTCAATAAAATTATTTTAAAAATATGTGATCAAGGAGTTGTCCTATATAAAATGTGGATTAGTAAGTAGAAGATTCCAATAGGTGTCAAAATTTATTTAGGTTTGTGAATAAAATAATAGTGAAAAAGAAAAATGTTTTTTTATTGATGAATATGTACGCAAGTTTTAAAAAATAATTAATCATGGGCAATGATCGTCATTTGGAGTTTTGATGTCATTTCAATATTTTTTTAATATTATAAATTTACTACATAACAATCTTCAAATAATACGGTAATGAAAGATTTCTGGTTTTATGAAATCAAGTAAATTTAGACAAAATCATAGACACCAAATGGACAAAAAATTATGCTTTGTAGACTTATGAAGTGAAAATTATTTATTAACTGAGCAATCTTAGGACACCATCAAAAATTTGATAGACACAACAAGGAGAAAAAATTAAACATTTGTTGTGTCCATTACAACATACAGAATTGTCTATGTCTGTGACTATAGTAGTAACCATAGACTAGTCTGGTTACTACTTTTAACCATACTAATATAAACCAGTTTAAAAACCAATTATCGTTATTGCACTGGAAGCATATTAACTTCAATGACAATGCAGACAAAATTTACGATAATTTTTTTAAAACCTTTTACTCCGTATATGATGCAAACTTCCCTATTGAAAGAACAATAACTCCAAAAAATATAAACAATCCTTGGGTAACAAAAGGATTTAAAAAATCATCCAAGATGAAACAGAAGCTGTATATAAAATATCTCAAAACAAAATCATCTTCAATTGAGAAAATATATAAAGATTACAAATATCTATTTGAAAAAGTTCGTAAAAACTTGAAAAAAATTACTAGTCAAAACTCCTAGATAAATTCAAAAATAACTCAAGACGCATTGGGCAAGTAATAAACAAAATTAGTGGTTGACAAAAGAAATTGATTATTGTTGATAACAAACGTATATATGATCCAAGAGATATAGCTCATGACTTTAACAAATTTTTTATTGACATCGGTCCTAAACTAGCAAATAAAATTCCTTTTACCAAAGCGAAATTTAACGATTTTCTAGTACAGATGGATAATTGCAATGGTTCCAACGAATTATATTCAAAACTATCTTTTCAAGAATTTGAAAGAGCATTCAAATCACTTCAAAAAAACAAAGCAAGCGGAGCAGATGACATAAGCGGTAATATAGTTATAGAATGTTTTGAACAATTAAAAGATATTCTTTTTAAAGTATATGGAGCGTCTATCCATCAAGGAGTATTTCCTAACCGATTAAAAATTGCAAAAGTTACCCCTATCTTAAAAAAGGGAGATCAAAAAAATATCAATAATTATCGTCCTATTTCCGTCCTCTGCACATTTTCAAAAATACTAGAACGCATAATGTACAATAGACAATACAATTATTTTATTTCTAATAATTTGTTATACGTCAACCAATTTGGTTTTAAAATAAACAATTCTACGGAACATGCAATTATCCAATTTGTACGTGAAATTTCTAGTTCTTTTGAAAACTCTAAATATACTTTAGGTGTTTTCATTGACCTTTTTAGATGTTTTCATCGAAAGAATTCGATACCGTCGATCATCAAATTTTGATACAAAAACTGAAATACTATGGATTAAATTACAAAGTCATAAAATGGTTCAGAAGTTATTTATCAAACCGTAAACAGTTTGTTTTTAGTAATAATAATTATTCTAATGGGTTTCTAAATATTTCATGTGGTGTTCCCCAAGGTTCCATTTTGGGACCACTGTTGTTCTTGATTTATATAAACGACCTAAATAAAGTCTCAAATTTAATGAGTATCATGTTTGCTGATGACACCAACTTATTTCTTTCCAATAATGATATTTACAAACTCTTCTCTAGCATGAACGAGCAACTTAAAAATATATCCAAGTGGTTCAAATGCAATAAACTAACTCTAAACAGTAACAAAACAAAATGGATTCTGTTCCATCCTGTCCCTAAAAAAGCTTATTTACCCCTAAATTTGCCTAAAATTATTATTGATGATATTGAGATAAAAAGACACTATGTCAAAAAATTTTTGGGTGTTTTTCTTGATAAAAGCATCACATGGAAAGCACATATTG
>NC_088930.1:35807500-35832500 GCF_038396675.1 Hydra vulgaris
ATAATTTCTGGAATGAAATACAATAAGAAACTCTTTTTATTACTCTATAAAAAGAACTTTGTAATATTTGGTTTCCAGAAATTATTTCCTTTACAGCTATCTATTAAAATTATTGAAATATGTTTTATGATTTATATTGATAAATTACATCGGCAATTTTTTGCCGAGGTAATTTTTCTATAGGTAATATATACATATATACTTCTGGGCATGTTTTGCGACTTCGGTTAGGAAGGAGGCGTGAACTTCCTGTTAAATGCTTTCCCTTGGTGCTCTGTGATAAGACTGTTGGGACTTCTTGGGCACCTAAAATTAAGTTTAAAAAAAACCTTGTTATATATAAGCATTATTTATTGCAAAATCAAGCGTGAAGTTCAATTTATTAGTTAATTTTAAAGTTTAATGAGCTGAAAATTTACTGTACAACTTGCTGCAAAACAAGATCTTAAGTCTGTTTTTGCTTTTCTGAGAAAAAAACATTTAATATTTTAAAATGAACTGCAAGAAGTGCCCAAAATAACACGTATGTTACCATAAAAGTACATAGATTGAAAAATAGTTATTTTTTATAAAACACATTATTAAATCGTTATTAATTCTGTATTGAATCACCATTTATTTTTCCGAGATTTTAACTATCGTTGTCCTGTATATGTATACATTTATTTTTATTTTACAATATTTTTATTGAAAAAGAAACTGCGTGTATGCAGTTTCTTTTTCAATAAAAATATCTTAAGAGTACTTTTCAAATTAAAACCTTGTATATATACTATAAAAATGGTGCGTGCATACAGAATGTTAGATTTCTCATAAGTAGCAGTATTTTACACTAGGAACTACCAACATTTTATGTAGACCCAGGTTACTCAACGTAGTGGGGTAATGTGAATCTATATAGACATCTTCAAATAAAGGCTTCCCAGACCCGTCGATAGTAAGTAATAGTTTTTTGTTAAATTTATTTAGTAGGGTATTCAATCATGATTTTATGACATATTTTGTCAGAAGGCATAACCTAAACATGTTTTTTTTTAAACGTAGTCAGTTGAAGCCAGAAATAAGTTCAAATAGGCTCAGATTACCCCACCCTACCCTATATATGTATTTTCATTGTATGTTTAATTTTCAAGTATTTTAAATTTTTTTCCAAAAAATGGATTATGGATGAAAATGGATATATTTATTTTTTCAGGATATTGAAATTTTACTTATAGTTGCAAAAACTTAATCATTTTTGATTTGATACAATGTACGATAATTTTTATGCCCCTAAGAAGTATTTTAAACCAATAAAATGATTTTCACCAAAAATGAACTTTAGTTTTGCTATGCAGCGACGATATGTAAAAAAATTTGTATTGCCCCAAATAGTGCAGCATAAGTGACAACATAACTTAACCTCCAGACAGGGCCGTACCGACGGGGGGTGGGTGGGTGTAGGATTTACAGATTTACAAAATTCTGTTGGTTTATTTTGGTAAATTTGGGACTCTGTCGGTCAAAACTGAAATTTGGCTTTTAAAAAAAAAACCTTCGTTGGTAAAATTTGCTCTTCTCAGTTGCCAACTCACCCCCCCCCCCTTCGCCCTCGTTGTTCGGTACGGCCCTGCCTCCAGAACCTCTCAACATTATCACATAAGTACAAATATTTTTATCATTGTTGGTTGTTTTTTATTTATTACCATTCGTTACTTTTTTCACTTGATAGTTTATTTAATAATTACTAATTTAACTTTAATTATTAATTTAATTATAAGAACAATTAATTGAAAAAAGCAGCCAATGATAACAACAAATAAAGATATTTTTAAATTTCCGATTTATGTAGTTACTCATTGATTTGCGTATTACATTCTTTTCAATTGTGAGGGTAGAATGAATTAGTTTTTTTTAATTGAATTAGATTTTTAATTGAATTAAACCTTCCTCTCAAGATACTTGAACTTATACGATGGTTATAAAGCAAGTCTGTATAAAAATCTACCTAATTTTTATTTGCAAAATTTTCCCATGGCTAAATGAAACAAATCCATGGATTTATTTCATTTAAACTGTTCGATCCATAATTAAGGTTCGAACATTTTCATACAAATAATTCTCATAAGAGCAAAAAATAGATTTGTAAACGTAAAACAAAAACTGTGGCATAAGATGAATATAATAATTTATTAAGTTTTCCCAGGGATCTTTCGTACTCATATTTTCTTATAGAGGAAAATCATTATAAATATGTAATTTTCTCTACCTAACGTGTTTATATTAAATGTCATCACTGAAAACCCCCTTAAAAAATTAAAATCATAAACAGGCCACCCTAATATGGAATAAAATTAAAAAAAAAAGCTTTAAACACATCAGCTTAATATTGAGGAACAATATACTGGGCACCTACCACAAATATATAAATGTAAGTAAAGTTCAATACATCAAGACAAGATGTTAACATTTAATATAATATTTCAAACAATTATTTAATTTTGGAATCCTTGATGAACAATATTCAGCTTTCTTTGAAATGAGGTTCGCTTCGATTTATTCCAAAGATATACAAAAAATTGTAAGTAAAACATAAAATGCGCTTGCGACATTAACTTCGCTGAACGCTTGATTTTTTGAATATAACTATTAAATTGTTCGCATATGGACGTGTTCAAGTGAGACGAAGAAGTCAAACGACTGTATTTAAAAGCACTTATGTGTATCCATAAAAAAAATCATGAAAGAATCTAGTCTTTGAAAAATACTGTGACTCTCTGATTTTACAATACTCAGATAAATTGCGAGCCCAATCATAAAATAAATTGTCCGGACAATGAGTATAAAGCGACGCTGCAGGATCCTATCGACCTTCACTGCCTGGGATTACAGGAAACTCACAGCAATGACCATGAACAGGACAAAACCAAAAAAAATCATAAGTTGTTCCTTTCTTTGAAACGGAAGAAAATTGTTTGTCACAGTTCACATCTGGATGGCCATTAGAAACAAACTTTTTGCTATCTTCTTTATTTATAGTGAAATCGCGCATTCTTCTTTGACATCCATGTTTAGTAAAGTAGTATGCGCGACCATACTTAGCTGGATTATAAGAATTTTCAATTATGCTGATATCTCCACATGGTTCATTGAATGTATGAATGTTAATTATAGCTTTCGCAATATAATCAACCAGCATTGCTACATCAGAGCGTGGATTTCCATTTGACGAACAATTAACAGAATTAAGTACAAGGGACGACAATTCAGGGCAGTAATATTTAGATTTTTGTACAAAAATTTTCACATCCTTAACAGAAACGCTATTTTCCAATACCAACATCAAAAGATGATACCTCGGAACAAAATCTATATGGAATTAGGGAATCCATTGATGCATCAGCTGCAAGTAATATAAAAAATTCTGCAAGTGTTGTTCTTTCTTGCTGAGGGCAATCTATTCCAGTTATCATTCTGTTAAAAGCAGCTTTAGTATAAAGGGGTATAAAAAAATTTATATAGAGGCTTCTAAAGATAATACATCATGATTATCGCACCCATTCTTTATAGTTTCGCAAACAGTGCGGATAGATTTTCTTGCTAGTGCAAAATCTGTGGGGGTCTATTTCTTTGGTATTTGGAATAAATAACGATCAAATCTGCGGAATGTTGTTTTTGAAACTTCTTTAATTACTGAAGTCTCAATAGGTTTTACAAAGGTTCATACATTGTGCACTGTTCTCGTAAGTCAATCCCATTGTGAGAAGTCCATCCAAAAAGCCAATTAATAAAAACTGAATTTGACATTAATAGCAAAGCATTGTTGCACATACGTTTGTACCAATTACACAAAAAACCTGCACTAGTATAACACCTATGTCTGTATATAAATTAGATGTGCCATTAAGGGAAAAGTTTTCCTTCTGGATAAGCATCGGTAGTTCATCCAGCCTAAAATAAAACTCAATTAACCTAAAAGGTAATACAGTATCCTTTATTTAAAATGTTGCATAAATAATTTTAAAAATTGGGTGATATTACTGATATAATAAAAAGTAAAAACTTACTCCACATTCGCAAACACCATCGAATCAAGGATAAACCGATTATGTATCTATTGGATTCTTTTATTTAATTCTCCTACCAATCTTGGAGAAAATGGATCTTGATCCACTTGTTGTTTACTAGATGCACTTAAGCCAGATTTCCATAAACCAGTCGCATCATCAAATAAATCAATCCACTAGAAATACACTAATTATGTTAAAAAAATAAAATAATTGAAAAATTGTTAACGTAAAATTAAAAACTTATATTTCCAAACATCTTTTGGAATTTTTACACGGATTTATTTATCATATATTTATTATTATCATTAAATTTATTTTTATAATAATGCATTATTTTAAATTATGATTATTATGTAATATTTATAAAAAATGAATATTAGAAAGTCAAAAGTAATTAACACGTAACGACGCTCTAACCACTGAGCTATTCTCTTATGTAGAAAAGCCTTCGCACGTTTTTACTTAAATGTGAACACTAATTATAGTAAATTATAAGTGAAACTACTCATAAATGGATTTAGGTTGTATCTAAGCATTAATAGACTTATATCTAGGCATTAATAAAACTTTTAAAGTTTGCAACACTTTGCTGTAAAAGAATAAAAAGTAGACAATAAAAAACCTTACCTTTTGATCTGGAAGTTCAATACCATCCATTGGGAGTAAATCAATATCAACATCCTCATTTAAGTCACTGTTAAAAGAACTCAAGTCCCAACATTCTCTTAATTTCATGAGATGACAGCAGACTTTACTTACACTTTCAGAGCCTTCATTAACCGTGCACGAAGAGTTGTGACATTGAACAACTCTCCAATTACTACCTGAAACCTTATAAATAGTAACAATAGCTACCAATTGATTTTCCACAACAGAAAATTTATTGACATTAAGTCGTGATCGTAATTCAATAACTCGAATTGAAGAAAACTTGAGCCCTTCATCACAACAACATTTATATAACACGTATCAGTTGATGCTGGCTCTACAAATAGAGCCAACATAGAAAAAAGGCTTTTTAACAAACGGACATGAAGGCAATAATTTACAACAGTAGCATCTACATGGCTGCTTGAAATTGAAAATATCTTGCATGAACAAGTATAAATTGGAGACAAAGTTGAACTTGTGACACTGATATAAATGAAGTCATTGCACTAAGTATAACCAATGAATTATTTTTTTTTGTGCAAAATTAAAAAAAGTTGGTATTTACATTTTTTTAAGGTACTTGATATACAAATAATAAAAAATTACAACAAATTTACTTACAAGGAAATCACCAGTATCAGAATTATAGTCATTCATTAAAACTATACGTGTGGCTTCATCCATATATCCCCATTTTACAACACCATGATTGAACAACTGTTCACAATAATATTGAAACAGATTTAATTGAACAGACAATGTGTTCTGCAAAAAAGGTAATTCATCTGTTGAATATTGGAGTTCTTCAAATTCATTACTGCTAGTAATTGGTGATGACATATCAATAGATATTTTATTAAAAGGCCTTTTATGATGCCCAAAAGTTTTACCTAAAAATTAAAGTTTCCAAACATCAGTATATATATATATATATATATATATATATATATATATATATATATATATATATATATATATATATATATATATATATATATATATATATATATATATATATATATATAAAGTTTAACATAATGGGGATTTTGCTCTTGATAAAGGTTATCTTGCCTTTTTTAATGGGATTCTACATCTTGACTTGTGTAAACTTGATAGGGAAGAACTGAATTAATTTCAAATTTTTCTTTAAATTTTGCATGAATGAGGTTATGATAACACCCACTTAAACTACTAAACTCAAAATATCTGGCAATATATTTGGCACCTTCAGCAGATGGTAAAGAAAATAAAACACAATACAATAAACAGTCACTTAAACCAGAAGACGAAAGTGAAAGAAAGTTGTCCTTTGTCTTGAACAATGGAGATTTACCTACCAAAAATTCAGATTCCATTATTTCTGTTGTTTCAATGATAGCTTTTATACCATCTGAACACTTATTTAGATTGGAAATCATCACTTCTAAATTGGCTTCCACTAAATTGTTCAAAATATAATTAACTATGCTTTGCTAAAACTCAAAATATAACTTATTATATAGAGTATGTCGTTACTAGCTTAGTTATTTACTGGTATAATATTTATACCAGCTAATCATAGTAGACAACGTAAGTTACAAAACTGACATGTGTTGCTACTATTATAAACACTATTTTATTGTATATACTGTTAAAATATTGTACATTAGTATAAGCCTTAATACAAAATTAAATATTATTATAACGTACAATAAAATAGTAGCATGTCATTATTGCAAGTACCTCTATTAAACTTTTTAAATACAAACTTTTGGTATTTGAAAATGAATCGAATATAAATACTGACTTTTAATATCTTCACTTTGAAACGCTCTCTGAGAAAGTAAATAAAGAGACTTTTTTTTTCAAAAATTTTAAAAATAGTAATAAAAATTTGTGGAAACACAAATTTAAAAAGTTTGTTTAAAAAAACTATGAAAATATGTACTTATTTTATTTTTAGTTAAAAAGTATTAGTTTTTAAGCCATAAAATTTAAAATAGTAATCTTAATATAAAATGATTATTATTTTTAGAATTTTTATGAAATTTCACTTCCTTTGAGACCCAACATGATATGCTTTTGGAGAACTTTTTTTTCAAAACATTAGGGACCCGTCTGATGTTTAAGGGTCTTGAGCAACCCCTAAAATTTTTTTTGTTTAAAAGTTTTTTAAATTTAGTATTAACTTATTACATAGAACACATTAAGGGGGTGGCAGCAGACGATGTCAAAAAATGTTGTTTTTAGAATCACCCTAATATATATTCATTTTCTTCTTTTTCTTTTGGCATTTCATATTTAGGGGTTGCCACAGTGGATCAAACTCCTCCATTTAGCCCTGTCATGAGTGTCCTCCACTGACACACCCGTCACTTTCATATCCTCCACCACTACATCCATAAACATCCTCTTAGGTCTACTTCTCCTCCTCTTACCTGGAAGTTCCATCCCCAAAACCTTCCTGCCAATATAGCTCTCCTGTCTCCTCTGTACATGTCCAAACCATCTCAATCTCGATTCTCTAATTTTATCTCCAAAACATGCTACATGTGTTGATCCTCTAATAAACTCATTTCTGATCCTATCCTTCTTCGTCACTCCAAATGAGAATCTTAACATCTTCATCTCAGACACCTCCATCTCCCTCACTTGTCTCTTTGTCAGTGCCATTGTCTCCAGTCCATACAACATAGCAGGTCTCACTACTGTCCTATAGATCTTACACTTCATTCTAGCAGACAACCTTCTATCACAGATCACACCAGACACTTTGTGCCATCCACACCACCCTGCCTGCACTCTCTTCTTTACCTCTCTTTCACTTCCTCCATTACTCTGTACCCTCGACCCTAAGTAGGTAAACTTGTCGACCTTCACCAAATCAACTCCTTTTAACTGGACCTGTCCACCGTATGCCCTCTCATTCACACACATGTACTCTGTTTTACTCCTGCTCATTTCATTCCCCTGCTTTCCAAAGCATACCTCCATCTTTCTAAGTTTACCTCCACTTGCTCCCTACTCTCACTACAGATCACAATGTCATCAAGAAACATCATATTCCAAGGGGACTCCTGTCTAACTTCATCCGTCAGTCTGTCCATGACAATTGCAAAAACAGGAAGAGACTCAGGGCTGATCCCTGATGTAGTCCTACCTCCACTTTAAATCTGCCTGTCATATATATATGTATATTATATATACTATATAATGTGTATATATATATACATATATATATATATATATATATATATATATATATATATATATATATATATATATATATATATATATATATATATTATTTTAATTTATTTGCATTTAAATAAAAATATAAAAAGGTGATACAGGTAATTTGAAAATTACTCTTATGTAACACCAAGTTTCACAGTAAACAGTGTTTCTGAATATTGCATGTTTTTAAATTCAATTTAAATAGAGACAATGAAGTAGAATACACCATATAATCCAGTAAAGAAATCCGTATCTTAATAACTTTTTCACAGAAAAAAAATGTCAATATATCGTTGACGCATTTGTTACGCGATGTAAATTTTTGGGAATGACATTTAGTTGAATAACGAGTGGTGGCGAGAGTTAAAAACTCAGAAAGAGGCAAATCAACCAAGTTGCGCATTATTTTTAAAGTCATTAAAAGATCAAATTTTATTCTCTGGCATTCAAAAGAGTCAAAATTGAAGATATCAAGTCTTGAAGCATAATCTTTATATAAAATACAACACTGTTTGCAGACAATTCTTGTATAATGTTTCTGGACCTTTTCTATGCGACCTATGTCTTTTAAGAGATACAAATTCCACACAGGGGTACATGACTCTAAAATTGGTTGAATATAAACTTTATAAGCTCTTATCAAAAGTTGAGAATCATTACTGATGAAAGACTTTAAGAGTAAGTAAGCACAAGAACTTGCTTTGCTAGCAACATGAGAACAGTGATTGGAAAATTTCATATTGGAAGAAATAAATATACCAATGCCTTGGATTAAATCAATTGATTCAATAGGCGCATCAATATCTAATAAGTATGAATGTACTGGTAATAGATTCTTAGCGTATCGTAGTTAAAAACATTTTTTGGTATATATATTTAGTCAACAATTATTTAACCATTGTGAAATTCTCATTAAAGTATTGACAAGGTTGATTCTATTCCCATCTTTCTTGCTTGGTACAACTTGCTGTCGTCTGCAAAAAGCTTGATTCCACAATCCCCCTCAATACACGAGGTTAAATCATTCCCAAAATAGTTCCTTGAGGTATTACACTTTTTACATGAATGTTGTTTGAGTATGAATCATTAATAAAAACACATTGAGAACAATTTGTCAAGAATTTTGTAACCTAATTTAGTAACTCATACTTGAAACCGTAACAACGCAGTTTAAATAGTAACTTAGGGTGAGATACAGTATCGAAGGCTTTCTCATATGGATCTACACTTTAAGATTATAGAAATACTTGTGCTGTCTGATTGACTGATTTTGAAAGAGATGCACGTTAAAATGAAAACAAATGTCAAAAAGCATATTGAATAATAATGAAAAAAATAATGGCATAAAAAATAAAATAATAGTGACCAAAAATTATGATTTTTCTATGAAATTTTGTGTTTTTTAAAATATTTTATTGAAAAAAAAGGTTTTGAAAAAGTAGTTTTTCTAACAGTTTTGATAACTCTGATAAAACATAAATAACGGTTTTAATAACTTTGATAGTCATTTAAAAAAACAAAAAAACATTGTAATAAACTATAAAACAGATGATGAAATTTGAATATGCTGCGATTTTCATACGATAAATTTTTCAAATATAGTTTTATAATTTACCTTAACAGAATATTAATAACTTGGTATAATTTTTTTCACACTAACTTAGTGAGAATATATTAACTAGTATATTTTTTACTATTTATACTTTTTCACACTTAGTGTAAATTATATTTTTCCATTCAGTTCTATCCTTCACTTAAAAAAATATAAAAATAAAATAACCAAATAGCTTTTCAGAACTTTACCCTAATTACTCCCATATATAAATTATATGCATTACTAAAACTGTTTCATTTTGAGAATATTACTTATTGGTTGTTATAGCTATCCTAGGTAATTTAGAACATTCTAAAATTAAAAGTATTTGTAAGCAAGAGCTGATTTGGATTGGCTTCGGTATTGAATTGCGATAAGAGATTACAAAAATTGTAGCATAATAAACTATAAGAAAAACTCTATGAGCTGATGTCTATAAGTTTGTTTTGATATAGCAAAACGATTACCGAAACCTTTGGTAAAAAAATACCAGACTTTTATGGAGAACTAAAGGTAAAGAGGTAGAAACAAGAAAAATCACTAACATACAAAATCTTATTGATATTTATTTTAAATTTATTAGTACTCCTTTAGATGTACTCCTAATCAGTCTTCTTAAAATTTTGGTTAAAAAGCAACTTCTTTAAAGCTGGTAGATTCACATTGAACATGTAAGCTAGTTTTGTAAAAAATCAGTAAATATTTTGCTTTTCGCAAAAACTTGAATGTTTAACTCTTTATAAATAAAATGTTTTTATTATTAACAAGTAATTAACAAATTAAAATGGTAACATTATGAACTATCAGAAAAAAATTGATGTCTTAATTGCCAAATATTTGTTTTAATATAGTAAATTAATCACCTAATAGAATAACTCTTAATGAACCACACTTCAATGGAGAACTAAGGGTAAAGAAGTAGAAAAAAAATAAATTGCATACATGCAAAATCACGTTAAATGTACTATTTAAAAAATTTATTTATACAAAACACATGTTTATTAGATATAGCTGTTAAATTAAACAAAATACCAGTTATTGTATTCTCTAATTGGTAAAAAAAAAAATAATTGAAAATTAGCTTCTAAGAGCAATTGATTTTAAGTAATGTTAAATAAAAAAACAAAATAAATTTAGAACATTATTTTGCATTAAATACTTTTGAAGAGCAAAAATAATAGTTTGCTCTGGAAAAATGAAAAAAAGTTTAATATGCAATAATTTTTTTGTATAAAAACAATTTTTTTTTTCATGGATACCTCAGATAATTTTACAACAATAAATATAGATTTTTACTATCATGAAAATTACAATCTAACTAAAGCCATTTTAGGTTAAACAAAAACACATGGCATTACAACTGACTCAAGTTTTTGTTTTTTCTTCGTTATTCTTTTAAAACAAATTTGTTTAACTTTTACCACTTAGTTTGGTTTTTTTTTAAATCAATTTCTTTTTCAATTAATACAATACAAAAAAGCGATACAAACATTTGCATTTTTTTGAATGCCATAATTTTTGCTTGTAGTGTCAGTGTTTATATGTATTACATATAAACGTTAAAATACATATAAATGTTAAAATGTATTACATATATAAGTTAAATTTATATGTATTATGTGTACAGTTAAACTGTACATAAAATTACTGTTCAGTAGAAAAACATAAATTTCACTTCTTTTGTTAAATTTTTAAATAGATTTTAGATTTATCAAATAATCTAAAATTTTAGAGTTTTTTGAAGAGTACCAAAAATCTATAAAAAAAAGTAGTTACATAAATTGTTAATTTTTCAATATATTTACTTCAATGATCAGTAATTTTAATAATATATTTTTTTCCAAGCTTCGTTAAGACAAGAGGTCCAATAAGGTCTAGGAGAAGTTTGTGTACTTATGGCCAGATTTTTTCAATGCCCAAATTCAAGGCCCCAGACTTGTCTAAAAATGGTGAAACTGATACGATCACATCTCTATACTAATTACTTTGTATTAGTATAAGTATATTGACTTATACTAATAAAATTCCATCGAATGGAAGGGTTTAAAAGTTAGTGGCCCTAAGCACAATAAGCATTTTTTGAACTCTACCTAGGGTCACTTTCTGAAAATTAGGTTCAAATCCATAATAAATTTACAGTTAATTTACTCTTAGATTGTTTTCAATAAATATTTCTGGTAATACTTATTTGCAACACTTAAACAAATAACAAAATTAACTAATAGTTCTGAGCAAAATTGACAAATAAGTCCCAAAACAACTGTGGGTTTTGAGATGCTGAGACATAATGCAAAATTAACTTCAGAAACATACAATAATATAAAATATACAATAATAATAAACTCTTAATCATAAATTATATAAAAGTTTAACTTAAATAGTGGGTTATATTTATAGCCTGGACGCTATGTGTAATTTTTTCTTGGAAATGAAGTGGACAAAAACTAACTAAATAGTTTAAGGTTGATGTCTTTAATGAGAAAAACTTTACGTGCCTTTCTGAATGTGCTTAAAGGGTCAAATTTGGGCCCTTATTTGGTACTGATGACATCATGCTAATATATATTTTTTTTATCAAAGTAAAAAATACAGATTTACGTCAAACGTTAGATATCCTCTTGAGAAAACCTTTTAATAAATAACAACATTTTGAAAAAACACTTACGAGCAATTATAAAAGTGCTTACAAGGTCAAATTAGGGCCTTTATTTAGTACTGATGACATCACGCTGATGTATATTTTTTTATCAAACTAAAAATTACATGTTTATGTCAAACGTTGGACAACCTCTTGAGAAATCCTTTTAATAAATAACAACATCTAAAGAAAAACTTACGAGCAGTTCTGAAAGTGCTTAAAGGATCAAATATGGGCTTTTATTTGGTACTGATGACGTCACGTTAATAATTTTTTTCAAATATATATATATATATATATATATATATATATATATATATATATATATATCTATATATATATATGCAGCGTGCTTAGAGCACAAGAATACTTTTGTATCAGCCTCTTCGTGACTTGTGTGCAGTGATACAACTTCCTCGCTGGAACCCTTTATGTATTATAGGATTTTATAAAATACGCTACAAAAACAGAAAAAAATTATACCAAATAAATAAATAAAACAAAGTATTAGTTTATTAGCTAAACTGACTGCCGACCTCGCATGTCAATTTATAAAATCGTGACTGCAAGTTTACAAAGAAAACATATCCGGTAAGCTGTGATGCAAATCTTTCCATATGTGACCATTGTTTTAGTAGGAATGAAATAAACTCGGTCTTGTTGGTAGCATCCTCCAAATACTTTTGCCTTACAATGTCTTGCTTGTTCTCTCCGCTGAATCTTAAAATTTAGAGATCCTTATAGTCTTCTTCGAGCATGTTCAAATGATTTTATCGAGCCAGATTGGCATTGGTCTTAGACCAATTGAATTAGATTTAAAATAAATTCTAAAATATCTCCTAAAGTTTTGAGTTTAATGTTAGCAAGCTGTTGCAGAATTGTCATTTCATCAAAAATATGTGCAGCACTTTGAGGAACCTTTAAAACAAATTCCTCAAAGTGCTCTCGATCCACAGGAGTTTCTAATGCTCCTAAAAGTTGCTAAAATTACTAAACTTATACTGAAAATGTTACCTTAATACTAAAATTTAGTATTTAGGTAGTATTTATTAATTATTTTAGAATGACTAATATGTTTTTAACAAACAAACAATTTCGGCTAACGGCAACTATTTCAAGTTAAACTGCTAATTGAATAAGAGGAGTTATCAATACCTATAGTAACACTAGTAAATTAACTTACGAAGAAGGTTCATCTTGTTTGTTTTGACAAAGCTACCATCAGGTAATCCCAACGCCCATTGGATAGGACTTAAAGAACAACATAGTATTTGTTTCAAAGTTAGACCTTCTCTACTTCTTGCAATAACTAGCAATCTTCCAAACATGCTTCGTTCGGCTGAGATTGAGAATGATTTCTCTATAAAGTAATAAATTTTTTACAATTTTAAATTGTTAAGTGTTTGCAGACGACACGTTTTGATTGGAACGTAAAAAGAAACTTTTGAAGATTGAATGCGTTCTCTAAAGAACCTTTGGAACTCTGCCTCCCCGATGGGTTGTGCATTCAATAAATTTAGTTTTAACTCATCAGGTGCTTCTATTCCAGAACATTGTAACATCTTTGATGAAACAAGAGAGTTGTTGGGCACGTATCAGGTAGAATGTTTATAATTTTAAAGTCGTTTTGAATTTGACTAAAGTAAAAAAAAGTATTATTATCAAATCCATGCTACTTATTATTTTTTCCGTACCAGTGTTTTAAGCAGTATATAAATAAACAAATTGAGTTGGACATTTAATTGTGACTTACCAAGCATTCTTCACTTTTGCAAGCGCATTTTCTGTAAAACCATGCAGTTTGTTATTATTATGACCAACTTCTCCTTGATGAAGTATGCAAGCATTTTGAATTTTTTTTTTAGGAACTAGATTGAGATGCTGCAATTTTTTGCTAGTTGTTATTATTTACTTTAATAATAATAAATAAAAATAAATAAAACTCATTTATTTAGTAAACAGTTTTTGAAAAATAAACAGTTTTTTTCATAAACAACAACGGGAACAGATTTTCTTTTTTAGATTTATTAAGTTAAAAGCATTTTATAATTTTTATACAATATTAAGAAGCAAATACACACAAATTTGTTTTTAAATAAGGTTTATGAAATTTTAATTACATTGATTTGAGTAACTATATTTAAAACATTTAATTTTATAAATGTTTAACACCCTGTCAATAATTTGTAAAAACTAAATTAATGCTTTTATTATTATGGTATTATGGTATTATTATTATGGTATTATTTTATTATTATGGTATTATGGTATTCGATTTATAAACAACATGGCGAATATTATATATTTGAAATCTTCTAAATAAGTTGCATCTATTTTTGTCTCTAACTAAAGTTATAAGCATTTTCCAAGCGGCACGTAAAGATTTTTAAACTTCTTAAGTTATATGGAACAAGTCTATACAAAAATTAGAATGTCCACTCAAAATGTTTAGTTTTCTCTTTTCTTTTTTTTACATGTAGCGACCAGACACATACCAGAGAGTTGACATTTTTTTATTATAATAATTTATTATTTCATCAGAGACATACTGCTAAACATCTTCAACAGAGTAATTATAGACTGGCATTTTAATTATATAATTTTAAAAAATTTAAAATTATATAATTATTATTAATTATATTATATTATTAATGACTATTTTTTTTTCTTGAGTTTATACTTAACGGAATAAGTCTACTTATTTAACGATCTACTTATTTAATGCGACACCAATGTCATGTTAAATATGTAGACCGTTAAATAAGTAGAGACAAAATGATACTCTGCGCATGCGTGTCGCAAAAAAATTTAATGAATAGTGTCAAAAATAATGAATAGTTTCGCAAAAGAATTTAATAAATAGTGTCGAAAACAAAAAAAAGGAGTAGTGTTGCAAATAGTAAAAGGAATAGTGTCGCAAATAGTAAAAACGGAATAGCGTCGCAAATAGTAAAAACGGAATAGCGTCGCAAATATTAAAATTGAATTGTAGTCGGAGAGTATTAGCGAAAAATAGGGTCTAAAGTTTAAAATTATTTAATTGTAAAACATTTGTTGTTTTTGAAACAGTCTTTTATTTTCAATTTTTTTACTTCTTTTTATTTTTTTTTATTTTATTTTTTTAGGTGCTCCCAAAAGTCCTTACAGTCTTATCGCAGAGCACCACGGGAGAGCATTTTTAATTCATCATAGCCACTGGGTAAAAAGTGACGCTAGTCTTCGCATCCCGATATTTTTGCTTTAACAAACCCATTGCTGGTAGCAAAACTATTGTTATGATTATACTCTTATAAAAATCTGGAGTAAAAGTTTAAAATATTAAACATTATTTTCGTTGGCGCACAAAATGTGTCTGTACTTTTTTTTTTTAATTATTATTATATATTTCGTCGTTAATAGTATTTACAATAACAATGTTCATGAATAAAAACAATATATGACCGGGGCAAAAAGAAGACTATAGTTGCCTTATCACTAAGCCCCGTAATAAATATACCGTAAATTACAATGCTAATAAAAACCGTAAAAGTTACATATGTTATAAATTATTTTTTTATTAACGCTTAAGTTTACTTTACTTAATAAAAAGACCATCAATAAAGAAGAAAAAACAAACAAACAAACAAAAAAGACAAAACAAAAAAAATAAAATAAACAGAAACAAGACTAGAGACAAGATTATTTATCATATTTATGTATTTGAATAGACAATCTTAGTAATAAACAATTATTAATACTAAATCATTAATAATAGTACTCTCATTTTAAACGCTTCAGAAGAAATTTAGTTCATTGTCGTTTAGTGAAAGATTTTGCTTAAGTTTAGTTTTAAATTGATTAAGCGAAGAAAGTGTTTAAAGATCATTATTTAAAGGTGTATTCCAGAGTTTAGGTCCTCGGTTTGTGATTGAGTATTTAGTGGCAGAATAGTAGGTTTTGGATTGAGTATAGTTATTATTTCAAAATCTTGTGCTGTATATATGATTTATTTTTTTTAAATAAAGAGTTGAATAAATATGGTGCCATTTTTTTATCAAGTTTAAACATAAATATAAGAACATGATAAAGATTTAATTTATAAACATTTAGAATATTAAGTTTACTAAAAAGTATTTTTGAATGAGAGAAGCGATTTTCATTTGTAATAATCCTAATGGCGTGTTTTTGTTTACATAGAAGTTTACTTAGCTTTGTAACATTGGTGCTGCACCATGCAATGTTAGCATAGTTTAGGTAACAGTGTATAAATGAAAAGTATATGCATTTAAGACAAGATTGGTTTAAGACCTGTTTAACTTTATACAGTATACCAATATTTTTAGAAACCTTATTCTCAACAACACTTATATGTTCTCTCCATGTAACATTTTCATCGAGTATTACGCCCAAAAACATTGACGATATAACCCTTTTTATTATATTTTTATCAATAAAAAGTTTTGGAAGTTTAAGTGGAATATTTTCTTTTTTATGAACACGATGGAATAATATATATATATGAATAAGATAATGTATTATTTTGATGTATTTGATGTATCACAAAGACTATTTCAAATACTTTTGATTCTGCTTTGTATTAGAATTTAGAAGAAATCTTTGTTAGCAAGGCTGCAAAAGTGGACAAAGTTATAATTAAAGGGAAAAAACTCTTAAGTAAAGGTTTTTTAATACCTTTCTATTATAATTTTTGTTTGACCCAACTGGAAGAAGAATGGATAAGAGTTAAGCAATTGGTTAAAGATAAAATACATGACTCAAAAAACTTCAAAACAAATTGGATTATATTTAATCAAAAGCTCAATCAATTAATAGAAAACATTGGTAATATAGAAGTTCTATTTTTTAACTTAAAATCTATGTGCACTTTTAGTCAAGCAACCAATGATGATCTAATGAAGTTCAGTTTGGTAAGTGTGTGTTTATATATATATATATATTATATATATATATATATATATATATATATATATATATATATATATATATATATATATATATATGTATAAGATAATTTATTGGCTTTAAACCATATATATGAATAAGATAATTTATTGGCTTTAAACCATTGGGTTAGGTTATCAAGTTCTTTGTTAACTGTTAAAAATAAAATATTAAATATATTAGAAAAATATTTTAGAAAATTAGACATTGTTTTGTTCAAATTGACATAAATTAGAAACAAAAGGGGCCCTAGAAATGATCCCTGGGGAACACCGCATGTAATAATCATATTATCCGTTTTACCACCATCGTAAGAAATATATTGCTTCCTATTAGACAAGTAACTTTTAAACCAAGCCAAGTTAGAATTTTTGATGCCATAGAACTCCAGTTTGGACAAAAGAATTAAATGATCGACAGTATCAAAGGCTTTACTTAGATCTATGAAAACACCTAAAGCATATTTTTTTTCATTGAAACCTTTAAATATATCGTGGACAAGATGTAAGATTGCGTGATCAGTAGAATGACTAGATTTAAAACCAAATTGTTTATTGTACAAAATATTATTTTGGATTAAAAAAGAATAGAGTCTATTATACATTATTCGTTCAAGAACCTTTGAAATACATGTAAGAACAGAGATCGGCCTATAATTAGTAACGTCACTAGGATCGCCTGATTTGAAAATAGGGACCACCCTAGCAATTTTTATTTTTTCTGGAAAAACTCCCTCTTTTAAAGATAAGTTGAAGATACACAAAAGCGGGATTGTAATCAGTTTTATTGAATTTATAATGATGTTACCAGTTATATTGTCGACGCCTATACTTTTTTGGGGCTTAATCGAAGAGACTGTGCATAGTAATTCTTCTTTAGTTAGATTATCATTAGGCATAACATTAGTTTTATTAGAGACTAAGTATGCATCAAAGTTGATCTTAGAGGATTCAATTTTTGATGCTAAAGACGGACCAATATTAATAAAAAATTTATTAAGTGCTTCAGCCACTAATTCTTTTTCTATAACATAGTTGTCTTTGAATTTAAGAATTTTCGGAAAATTATTTCTCTCTGGATTATTTTTACCAATAACTTCGTTTATTATGCGCCAAGTACCTTGAGGATCATTTGAATGCTTTTTTAGTTGATCTGAATAGTAGTTTTTTTTTATCTTTTTATAATTGACTCAAAGAGTCGTTTGTAGTTTTTATAATTGCTTTCATTACGTAGGGTTTTTTTTTTAAGAAATTTATTATATAATCTTTGTTTTATTTTAGAAGATTTAAGGATACCCTTAGTCATCCAAGGATTTGATAACGTTTTTGATTTAACTAATTTTGTAATTTCAGGAAATACTTTGTTATAATATTTATAACATTCTGATATAAATATATCGTAGGCTTTATCAGCGTTTAGATTCAATAACAAGTCATCCCATTTAACACTTGATAAAAGGTCATGAAAATAGTTAACTGAAGAGTTGTTTATTATTCTTGTTTTTATTTTTTAGTTTTTTGGCAATCACTTTTTTTATATTTTTGAACAACGATGAATATGGGAAAATGATCAGAAATATCTGTTTTAAATATTCCTGTTTTTATCTTTATATTTATGAAGTCATTGGTGATAATTTGATCTATCGAAGTTTCACTTTTGTTGGTTATGCGAGTAGGTTTGTTGATGACAGGAATGCAGCTATTTTCAAAAATGACGTTAAAAAATTGTTTAATGTTTTCATTTGAGTCATAATCCAAAATATTGAGGTTCAGGTCACCAACCATGTAAACAGTTTTTTTTTTTAATATAATTATTTTTAATGACGTTACTAATGTGGTCTTCAAACACTTTAATAGAACCTGAAGGTGGTCTGTATAAAGCATGGATTATTATATTTTTGGAGGTTTTATTAACGAGTTCAATGCACAATGACTCATAATCATTAGTGGTTGAACTTAAATCTGACTTAACTTTGTACAATAGTGAGTTTTTAAAAAAAATACACAAACCCCCGCCTACTTTGCCCGAGGTCCTAATTTGGTGAATCACTTTATAATTTGGTAAATGGAAATTATAATTGTTTTCGATATTTTTATCATCACAGCATGTCTCGCTGAGACAAATAATTTGAAAATTCATATTAACTTTATACAAAAATTGTTTTAATGAATCAAAATTATTTAGTAGACTTCTAATATTAACATGAAGAATAGAGAACGAGTCGTTCTCCATTCCTTCAATTATATTTTTTGAATATACGTTATAATATAATGGGTTAATATTTTTTATTAAATCGTTGTTTAAAAAATTAATATCCGGATAAGAATGTTTTTTTAAAAGTATTGATTTTTTAGTTAGTAATGAAATAGTATTCAAAGTTTTTTAAAGGAGGATCGTCAGCCATTTTAAATAAGAGTAATAATAAAATATAGAATATAGTTTTTAAAAGCTGGGTTGCTTATTTTTAAATTCTTTAACAATAAGCTTGTCATAAATAATAATTGAATATTTACCATTCTTTCGGTGTAACTTCATTTCGTCCACTAATTTTTCTCTTATTTCATTTGTTTCGAAAGAAAAATCTTCATTGATGTACGTTCCGGAACCTTTAAGCTTATTAGCAGCATGCAACGCTTTAACTTTGTCCTTATAATGAAGTAATATAACGACTATTGTCCTTGATTTGTTACCATCCTTTTTACCAGTTCTATGAGCTCTTTCTATATTTATATTACTTAGAGAAAGATTGTTTTCAAATAAACTTATTACTTTTTTTTCAGTGTCGTCCCAATTTTCATTTTCGTTTTCGGTAATTCCATCAATTCGCAGATTGTTTCTCCTAAGCCTGTCCTCCAATTGCCTTAACTTTATATAGTCACCTCCGCTAAGGCTATTTTTATAATTAATTTTTTTTTCCAGCTCAGTTACTTTTTTTTCTTGAATGTCCTGTGTGACCGTTAAACTTTCTTCTATATCTTTATTTACATTTTCCAAGATTTTCATTCGTTCACATAATATTTTAAATTCGGCTTTTAACTTTCCATTTTCCTTTTCTAACAAATCGCATTTTTCTTTTGAATTATTTGCTTCTTTTAATAATATGTCAATTCTGTCATTTGTTAACTTTAGCTTTCCAGATATAATTTTTAAAATGTCATTTTGTTGTTTTATAAACTTTTCTTGAAAGATTTTACGAACCATATTTATTGATATACTAATTCATCTGTTTCGATATTAGAGTCGTTATTTTTCTTAAAATCACTATTATTTTTCTTATCCATTGTAATAGATTATTATTAATAAATAAATATATATTATAATATATATATTGATAACTTACTTTTTGAATGAAAACTTTTGATGCGGATAATGAGAAATGTTAATACTATAAACTTAAAAATTCTAAGTAGTTTTTTCGTTTAAATTTTACTTTCGTCATGTCGTAAAATTTTACAAAATCCAAATTAGAAAAATTGTAATTTCAAATTTCAGAAATAAGATAGCAGCTAAACAAAAATGCAAAATAAATGTGCAGTAGAATCCTTTTAAGTCGGACTCTCAAGGGTACCAGATATATAGTCCGACGTAACGAATGTCCCAGTTAAACGAAGCTCTCGATATGTCGGATTTTTAGAAAATGTCCGACTTAACCTGAAAAGTGACTTAAAAAGTATGATCAAGATACCAACAATATTATTAACGAAATAAAAGGTTTACCGATATTCAGAAAAGTCCATGAAACTCTTTAGTTTGATGAATTATAATTGATGCAATACTTATTTAATTTTTGAACGTTCTAAGTTTTGAATTTTAATTAAAGTTTTTGACTTTCTTAAAATTTTATTATTGTATTATGTGCACTTATATGCAGTTCAAAATAAAAGTCCTAGTGAAGCAAAGTTTTTTGCCAAAGGGACCTAAAAAACAGTACGAGTTAGCAAACGGTTCGACTGAACCAAGGTACGACTTAATCGGATGATTTTATTCTAAGTTGATAAAGAAAGTTCAAGGGGAATGGAAAATTCGTCCAACTTAGTAAAAGTTCAATTCTCCAGGGTCCAAGTTTAGTTGATTTTACAGTATTCATTTGCAAATAATGATGTGACATAATTTGGATAAGATTTTATACTTTCCTCAGCATGCGGTATGACGGATTTATCATCTAACTTAAGTAACTTAGTCAGGAATCAAAGTAGTGAGTTCAATATCAAATAGGTCGCTTTCTGAAGATTCGTATAATTTTATTTTCGTCTGTTATCAGATAAAACGTCATTTATTTTTACAAATATGTTTTACAAACATGTTCCCTCTATAAGAAACACGTAAACTTTAAGAACTTTCGAAATTTAAATAAATTTTACGACATTATTAGATTTAAAACTCTTATATTTTTCTTTTATTCATTCCTATCTTAGTTAGCTAACATAGCTATCAGCAAATTCAGCATCAGGTGCTTGGGGAAAGCAAGTATGTTAAGTTTTGTTTATTTATTTATTTATTTTTTTCTTTTACATACTTATAAGCTTATCAAAGTTAGCTTTTTTTTCATTTTAAAATTAAAATATAAATTTAGATTAAAAAGTGTACATAATAATAAAAATATATATTCATTTAGCAAACTATGAAAGGGCACGTGAGAAACTCCAGAAAGCAGAAACTACCTCTGACATCCAGACGACAGATACAGAGCTGCAAAAAGAGAGAAGGTAATTGTTCTTTAAATTTTTTCTTGCATACCCTAGTTTTATTTATGGTGTTGCAATCCTTCATCATTCTCACATACTTTTCTTACTAGAAAAGTATTTTTGTTATTTTTAAGATGATTTTTTAAGTTGTTTGAGGTAACAGCAGTTCTTTAAGTATATGTCTTTTTC
The DNA here is from genome assembly GCF_038396675.1 of Hydra vulgaris. Classification (NCBI taxonomy): domain Eukaryota; kingdom Metazoa; phylum Cnidaria; class Hydrozoa; order Anthoathecata; family Hydridae; genus Hydra; species Hydra vulgaris. Next base: position 35,829,464 of record NC_088930.1, read on the forward strand.
TGATCCTTTTTCAGGCCTAAGTTAAACAAAAGAGTACTGCCTTCGGACTCTGAGTCTGAATGTTATGACATTTTGGTTCCACCACCTCCAAAGTCCTTCATCCCTTGTTATCCCCTGTCAACATCATCCTCTCTGGTTTCATCACATTCACTAGTTAGTTCTCAGTCACCTTCCAACTTCAACCTTCCTCGTCCTTCTGAAACGCTGTACACTACAAGACCTTCAAATTTACTCAATGATTCAACTGGTATGTATTGGTCTTGATATTGTGGCAGATTTTATTCCTTTACAAAGCAATTTTGTGTATTTAATTATGTTTGATTGCATTATAATACTGAACTGAAGGATTGGTAAATGGTCTTTTGTTATGCATATCGAAAGTATGTTTTGTTTAAAAGAGGTGTCTTTTACCTCGTAATCTGTAATATATTAAAGAATACTATTTATTGTTAAAAAAGATTTTAATTTTTTTTATATTTTTAGAAATATATTTCAGGTCAGCTCAATAGAATTGAAAATCTTTTGGGGAGAGTCTTAAGACAGCTAGAAGAAGTTAAAGAAACTCAGCGTGTACAAATGACCATGTTTAGAAGTCAACAACCAGTTCAAAATGTTGCAATACTTCCAGAAGGAGCCATTTTTCCTTTGTTAACAGAAGAAGATTTTACATTAATGGAAAGAAAACTTGATGACATCAATTTCTTGAATAGTGTAGTAAGTAGTATTAAACATAATCTATGGATTCTGTCTAAATAAGTTATCCACCCACCATTTATGAATTTTAGTTTATGTTCATTGTACATGCTACAAAGCCCCTAAGAAGACATGTTGTCCCATCATATATACTGTGTTCTCATGTAAACCTCTGAGGGCAAGTATAAATGATAAGATGTATATGATGATACAGTATATACAATGAGAAATATAAATCAAAGTGTTCTGTCTGAGAACTTGATTTAATTAATTTTAAAAAATGATTGCAGGACTATGATTCTACTTTCATAGAAAATTTTAAATTTATTTTTAGGTGAATTTTATTGCTGATATTGGGGGCAATACTCTTAAAGAAGCAACTAAGCGGATGATGGCTTTTGTGATGAGCAACAACTTAGCCATGAAATTTAACGTTTTTGGTCGTGGTGGCAAGAGAGGGTTTGGGTCCACCCGACTTTTTGATACTGTGTATAGTAAGTGCAATCTTATCTAATTAACACTCCAATGATTCTCTCATTTCGAATTTTCAATTAATATTATAAATTAAATAGTTTTAGAGTAATAATCATGGTATCTTTCTATGTGAGTTCCTTATTTTCTTCCTTACTTACCAGAGTTTAAAAAACAAACACTTTTAAGGATGCTAAATCAATTACATGCACTATTAATGTTGTTAATAGTTTTATTACATTTTGTATTTCAGAGGCAATTAAAGGAAACCAAAAAACAGCTGAGGTCAATAAAAAAGACTTTGAGAAGGCAGTAGGTAATTAGTGATAAGTTTCTTGTATATTTAATCTCTTTGTTGTGAAACTCCTACTTTTATTAGGGTGTGAATTAAAAAAGCTTGCTTTCATAAAAGAACTCTTCCCCTTAAAAACTACACTAACAAATTTGCAGAACTATATTGTAAAATTTCTTTGTATCCATAAGCTGAAAATTTTCCTGTTTTAAAAGTTACCTTTAGTCTCCTGGTATGGAAAGGTTTATCCACAAAATTTAAATCTGGAGTTAAAGAAGATTATCATTTTGTCATCACTTAAAGTGAATTAATTAATATAACTGTTCTAAATGCAACGAAAAGTAACAGTTTTGTATGTTTTTATCTTAGGAAAGTGGCTTTTGAGAAGTCGAGACCGCGACGGTAACCGTGCCAACCGAGTGAGGGCTTCGGCAATTGCTGAATAATTCTTTTTATTCTCAATACAGTCACTTACAACATCCATGTATATTTTTTGTGTTTCCCAATGATATTCAAAAGCTTTGCTTTTTTTCCTAAACCAAACAGTCTCACCCAAAGTGGCCCGAACTTGTTTTAAAATCTAGATTTATGCGCAATTTGCTTGACTAACGTCGTGTATTGACTTAAAATTTAACTACTTAAAGTCAAAGCGTCAACATGCTAAGTTATGTTTAGTTATAATGAAGTAATCTTAGCAACAGAAAAGCGCAAATAAAGTATTGTTGAAGTATCTTTTAAAGAAAAATCAAATGAAAGAGTAGGATTAACAATTTTCGCCGAACCGTGGTTAGCCCACATGGGACCCAGTTGGAGCCCGCGGCCAATTTAACATGGGCCCAACATAGTTATTCTACATGGCTCCCATGTATCGGCTCATCAAGACCCCATATGGGACCCAGCTATCCGAGATGGCTCGGTATGTGTATATATATATATCTATACATATATATATATATATATAATATATATATATATATATATATATATATATATATATATATACATATATATATATATATATATATATATATATATATATATATATATATATATATATATATATATATATATATATATATATATATATATATATATATATATATACATGTATATATATATATATATATATATATATATATATATATATATATATATATATATATATATATATATATATATATATATGTGTATATATATATATATATGTATATATATATATATATATATATATATATATATATATATATATATATATATATATATATATATATATATATATATATATATATACTGTGCTGTGCAAAAGTCATTATAACAGCGTCGAAAACAAGCTTACAGTGCATTTAAAACGCCATAGGGTCCTGACATCTGGCGAATACTTCATAACTATTTATTTAAATGGTTGCTTCAGCAGCTGACTTTGTTTTTAAACACATTTTGTGTTATTTTATTAATATTTATCCATTTTTATCGGGTTTTCTCGTGGCGATCGGTGAATTTTCAATTTTTGGCGATTTAGCAGGTATGTTAAAATTTATTTCTAAACTATTGTTTAGTTTTGTAATTGTAATTTAATGACAT
>NC_088930.1:35837500-35857500 GCF_038396675.1 Hydra vulgaris
CAGAACCGTAAGTAACAATACGAATAATAGGCGAAACTATGCGTAACTATGCGCAAAATAATACACTCATTTATATTTTACTTTTATACAATATTGATTTAAAGTTTATGTGAGAAACTATATTTAAACACCATTATTTGAATTTCGTTAAAAGTTGCACAGACATTAATTGTACAGTAGTCATTTATTATTTACTTGTTTACTTTAATTTTTATTTTAACTCGTAATATTTGTAAATAATTTGTATCACGAACGGAAAAGTTTAAAATTTGTATTTATTTATTTTATTTATATTTACTAAGTTCAAAGTTCTTTAACAGCGGTTCTCGGTGACAAGACCTGTATGGTCTTCTTTGAGTATCCGCGTTCTTTATCTTTATTCTTTATTTTTATTTATTTATTTTTAGCGATTTCTTTGCATGTTATTTTTCTTATTGATATGTTTGTAAATATTGTGTTAAATATTGTAATAAAGAACAGAAAAAAAAAAAAAAAAAAAAATTATAATAATATTCATTAGCGTATTAATATTTAGATGAAAGCCGCTATACACCCTCACAACCTTTATTTATTAAGTTAAATATACTAAATATCTACCATATAAATATTTATCATCTCCTAATTTTTATGTTCAAAATTATTAAAAGCATTATTCCAAAATTTTTTAACACTTTATTCAAAATAAATAACCTTTTTGGAATAACCAGTTTTTTAATTTTTTTAAACCCGTTATTCAAAACAAATTCAATTTCAATAAGAGGACCAAAGGCATGAAATAAAATACTTACAACTGAACTTTAAACTCTAAACAATCCTTAACGAGTTTAAGGCAAATTATCATCATCAAAAGCAGCTTTGCGGCATTTTTTCATGCAAAAATACTCTTCACCAATTTTGTATTTTTTGGGTAAACACAATCGACAAACCCAAGACTTACAACTAAAATTTTTTACATTGGTACCACATGTTGCTTTGAGTTGGCAATGGCTCTTCCAATTCCTGTAACCCTTTGGTGTTTTTGTCTTGTCTCGGTTTTTTTGAATGTTGCATTTGCTGAGTTTTATCTGAAGCTTCACTGAAGCGAATCAGTGAAGCTTTAGATAAAACTTAGCTTTCCTTTATTTGTTTTGACTTTTTGGCCTCATCGTCTTGCTTTAGTGTTTCTAGCACCTCATATGTACTTGGACACTAGCCTTCAAATTTCGGAATGTTGACTCTTGGGGTTTTTTTTGTATCAACTTGTTGCACTGTAAAACATTTTTCAAATTGCCTTCAAGTCTTTCCGTAAGATAAGCACGACTAAATTAATAACTAATAACTAATTCAGTTGCGCTTATTCTAATGTATAAGTTTATTCTTCCTCACGAAAATTTTTTACATCGGGTTTTTGCTTATATTTTTTTACGGAATTAGCAAATTCAAATTTTGAGAAGAGAATCTTGATCGTCATTAAATTTTCTACTAAACAGCCTTTTTAGTTTAGTAAAATTTAATTTAAATTTTGGGAATTTTGTAGTTGATTTTTTTGAAAAAAAAAACATTTTATTTTTCACCAGGGCGAGAATTTTAAAATTTGCTAAAGCAAAAATACATTTTTTATAAACCATTTTTACACCTTCAGATAGAGCACAAAATTTTTTATAAAACGATGCCTCGCATTTTTAAAGAATTTTGTTTAAGCTTTCAATAAATGCAAAAGAAACAAAATTGCTAAACCGTACACTTTTATTTTTTGTTTACTCTACCCCCAGTTTACTCTATATTATGAGGCTTGGCGATAAGACAATTTGTCTTCTTCTTGTTCCTGCTATTTGTAGTTACATATGTTTATGGTATGATTGAATTTATTCGACAAAAAAAAAAAAATATATAAATAAATAAAAAAGTACATGTAAGTTTTGAAAAAACTAGAAAAGAAAAACCTGCCGAAACAATATTGAAGCTGGAAACTATATTATTGTATGATAAACTCAATGAAAAGTACATCTATATGCTTCATTAATCATATACATACGTTAATTGTGGGAAAGGCAAGTTTTCCACAATTCAAAATTTAATTTTCTGTTAAAGTAAATATGATTATAGGTAACAGCATTGTCGGCTTTAGTGAGTGGGCTGGGTAGCAGCACTGTATGGGTTTTAGGGTTTGGTACTTTTTCCATAACAAACTACATACTCAATATATTGTTGGCAGTGATTATCTGGAAAATTTTAAAAAATGTGGGTTAAACCACTTTTCCACTGAACCCCTCAAATAATAATACCGATTCAATACTACTGGAAGAACAGATCGTTATCAAACGCTTTATACTAATGATACAAACAATACAAAAGTTTTACCATTTAAGGAATATTTATTTGAAGTTTATGATAAAAACTTCCCAAAATGTAATATTTATAAAATAAACAAAAGTCTAAATTAACTATGAGTAACAAAAGATCTTAAAAAATCCTCAAAAATTATTTAATACCTTAAAACAAAAAAAATGTCAAACTATTTGAAAATCAAAGATATTACCTTAAATTCATTAGCGATACTATTCATATTCCATTAAATTCATTAGCGATAAAATTCATTTGCAACACTATTCCTCAAACTGATTTGCAACAATATTCGCTTTTTTGTTTTCGACACTTTCATTAAACTCCTTTGCGACATTATTCCTTTTTCCATTTTCGACACTATTCATAAAATTCATTTGCGACATTATTCTTATTTTTTTTTTTTTTTTTTTTCATAATTTATTTCGTCATTTTCATAATAAATTATTTACAAAATATTTTGAGTTAAGATATGACCGGAGTAAGCAGAAGACAAAAGACTTATCATCTAGCCCCGTTGTATTGTTTACACTATCATAAATCTATCATAAAGTTTTACAATATCAATAAAATAATATAAATACTTTTAAATAAACATTTTACATTTTTCTATACATAAAAAAAAATATTTTTACATACATAAAAATGTATATGTATAAAAAAAGGAAATAAATACAAATTTAGATAAATAAGCAAAAAAAAAAAATATGTTTTGCTTTTAAGCAAACGAAAGAAAAGTTAAGAATTAAAAAAGAAGATATTAAACATAAAATAAAATTTGAGATATGTCATAATCAAGTAACTGTTTTTTTAAAATAACTTTGAAAGTTTGAAGTGAAATTGTAGTTTTACTTTCAGTTGGAAGGAATGAGTTTCACAAATGTGGCCCTCGGTATGTTATCGAGAAATTAGACTGTTTTAATAAGGTTTTTGGTACCTGATAGTTATGCAATAAATGCTTTGTTTGATATTTATGATTTATAATAACAAAAAGGTCGTCAAAAATATTTGGCAACATACGATATTTAAATCTAAACATGAATAAAAGAATACTGTAAATATTTAACTAATAAACATTAGGCACTCCAAGCTTTCTAAGCAGTGGATTGGCACTGGTGTATTTATTAGCATTTAATATAAGGCGGCTTGCTTGTTTTTGTTTATTTAAGATTCGCTTTAATTTTGATGTATGAATGCTGGCCCACGCAATATTACAATAACTGATATAGCTATGAACAAATGAAAAGTAGATAAGTTTTAAGCAGTTTTTATCCAACATATGTCTTGTCTTTTCTATAACGTCTGTTCACAAAAAATCCGGACTGATTTCAAATGTACACAAATTGTTCTAAATTTCGAATTTTCGATTCGAAATTTTTAAATTTAATCGGTCAACAACAACAGTTTCATTTTGTGGCAAAATTGAGTTTAAATAATTAATTCAAATAAACATGGAGCATCTAAAAGAGAACGATGTTAGAAATGTGATTGGAAATTTTTATAAACAAAACATAAACAGTGGAAAGAAATTTACAGTGGATCATTTTAAGAAAATGGGAATCGCTAAATCTACAATTTATGACATAATTAAAAGGTCTGAAAATAATTTGCCAATGAATAGAAAAATCGGTTGCGGCAGAAAACCTTTTAAAATTACACCAGAAAAGAGAGAGTCCATGATTGCAAGAGCAGAAGAGAGAATCGGGATTTCGCAAAGAAAATTGGCACTAAAATATAAGATAAGCGTTTCATACGTAAATAGATTATTAAGTATGCATGGACTAAAGTATACCAAAAGAAAAAATGCACCAAAAACAACAGAAAAGCAAGAAATTAAACAAAAGAAAAACTTATTAAAACTTTCAAAAACTTTTTTCAAGCCATCAAATGAGTTTGAAATCATCATGGACGATGAATCTTATTTCTGTGTAAATGGTGCAAATTGTTCACAAAACTCTGGCTACTATACAAAGGATAGTTCTCAAACTGATCTTAACATTAAATTCAACTTCAAAAAAAAGTTTGACGAGAAAGTTCTCGTTTGGATTGCAGTCAGTCGTTTTGGTCATTCATCGCCTTATTTTGCTGTAAAAAACTGTGCACTGGATTACAAAAAGACTTCTTCCATTTATAAATTCCAAGCATCAAAACATGAAAATTTTATTTTGGCCTGACAGAGCGAGATGTCATTATGCAAAACACACATTAGAAACTTACAACACTTTAGGTATTAACTTTGTCGACGCTAAAGATAACCCCCCAATGTACCGCAGTTAAGGCCAATTGAAAATTTTTGGGCACATTTAAAAGCAAAAGTTTATGGAAATGGATTTACTGCGAAAAATCTTGACCACCTTAAGAATAGAATTCGATTAAAGTTGAAAGAGTTTGATCCAGACTACTTTTTCAACCTAATGGATTCAGTCAAAACTAAAGTTCGAAAAGCCGCTGATTTAGGACCACTTTCGGTTATAAAATAGTTAACAATGTCCAGTCACTCATTTTAGTTAAAATTTTTGTCAAAAATCGATTAATTTTGTATTCAATTAAGAACAATTTTTCATTCCGGATTTTTTGTGAATAGACGTTAATTCCAATACTCTTATTTGTTCGTCAAGTAAAACGCCTAAAAATTTAATGCAGAATGTCCGTTGTAAATTAGTTTTTTCTATTGAAATATTTGAGAGTTTTAGGGGCAAAGTTTCAGATTTGGAGGATTTAGAAAAAAGAATATATTTGCTTTTAGTTTTATTTAGAGTTTGTTGGCTTTCAACCATTCATTGAGGTTGAAAAGCTCACAATTCATAGTGATAAAGATTGACTCTACGTTTGAGTGGGTTTAAAAAACCTGAGTGTCGTCAGCAAAAAGATTGAAATTTAATACACTAGAAGATAAGTAAATATCGTTTATAAAGATAATAAATAATAAAGGCCCTAGAATAGATCCCAGTGGAACTCCGCAAGAAATGTTTTCTAGTTTAGTACTGGTTTTGTCATAAGATACACATTGTTTGCGATTATTAAGGTAGGAAAAAAACCATTTATAATTATTATTTTTGACAGCATAATTTCTAAGTTTGTAAAGAAGAATATTATGGTCCACAGTATCGAAGGCCTTTGAGAGGTCAATAAAAACCCCAAGAGTATATTGGTTGTTTTCAAATCCGTTTAAAATTTCTTTAACTAATTTAATCACTGCATGTTCTGTCGAGTGCCCTTTTCTAAATCCGCACTGTATATTATTAAGCAATTTATGTTTTATAAAATAATTGTATTATTCTCTCTAGAATTTTAGAAAAACATGAAAGTATTGAGATAGATCTATAATTAAATAATTTAGAATTATCACCGTCTTTAAAAATTAGAACTACTCTTGCTAGTTTTAAAAAATTCCATTATTGAATGAAAGATTAAAAATAATTAGTAAGGGGTTTTCAATAATCACAAAAGCTACTTTAACAACCCTTGGGCTTATGTCATCAAGACCTGAGCTTTTGTTTGGTTTTAACATATTAAAAGCAAACCGAAGTTCATCAGGAGATACTTCCAGCTCATCCATCACACAGTCTAGGCGTTATTTTATTTCCGGGAGTTATTTTATTTGCTAGGTTTTGACCGACGTTTACAAAAAAATTATTAAAACTCTCTGCAATAACTTTTCGCTCATTAATTACTGTTCTTTCATTTTCAGTGTATACATATTTTGGTAAAGTGTTACCATGATCTTGTTTTTTTCTATCACTTCCTTTATTATATCCCAAGTTTTTTTGTTATTACTAATATTATTTTGTAGTGATTTTGAGAAATAATTTTTTTTAGCTTTTCTTTTCAGGTTTTCAAACAGGTTTTTGTAAATTTTATATTTTTTTTCGTTTTGATAAGTTTTACTTTTTAAGAATTTTTCATATAGTCTTTGTTTTTTCTTTGAAGATTTAATAAGCCCTTTTGTAATCCACGGACTTTGCAGACTTTTAAACTTAATTTTTATTTCCTTCATCGGAAACGCTTTATTGTAAGCATTAATGAACTCGTTGTAAAAAAAATCATAAGCTATATTAGCATCTTTGCAATTATTGAGTTGTTTCCAGTTTACATTGAGTAAATAATTTCTAATCGCCTAAATATTAATTTCATTAATTTGCCTTTTTACTTCCCTTTGTACATTGCTTTTTTTTCCTTTTTAAAAAAAATCCGAAATGAAAAAGATTGGAAAGTGGTCGCTTATATCGCTTTTTATGATTCCGCTTTGAATGTTGTATGTTGTAAAGTCGTTAGTAAAAATATTATCAATGAGAGATTCGGTTTGAAGAGTTACGCGAATAGGTTTGTTAATTAAGGAAATAATGTTGTACTGAAAAAAAGTGTTTGAGAAACGTTTTACATCGCTATCAGTTTTAATATTAAAAAGATTTAGGTTATAGTCTCCCGTGATGTAAATTTGTTTGTGTTTTACTTTTTTAAAGTAGCATTTTAAGTGTTTCAAAAAAGATTTCTTGTTTCCGCATGGCGGTCTATACGAAGCAGTTATTAAAATGTTTTTTTTATTATTGTGGTTTAATAATTCGATAGTTAGAAATTCAAAGTCCGCGCTTTAAATACTTAAAATTTCTATTTTCTGAAAATGGATTGAGTCATGAACAAAAATGCATACACCACCACCAATGCCACCACCTCGAGTTTGGTGGATTGCCTTTGAACCTGGAATTTGAAAATTATTTTTTTCATTTCTGCACCATGTTTCTATTAAGTATATTACCGTAAACTCAGAGTTTACATTTTTGAGCATTGATTTAAAACTTTCAAAGTTTTTGTTCATACTATGAATGTTTAAAGTTAGAGTTGAAAATAACATTTGTGACGCATTCATGAGGTTAGATACTTCCTCAATATCAAAATAGTTAGAATTGATTATGACGTCCTTCAAAAAGTTTACATCTGGATCATTATCATTATTCAAATGAAGTGTGTTTTATTAATTAAAAATTTCTAAAAGATTTATTATGTTTGATTTGTTAGTCATTTTCATTATTATAATAATTAAAAAATAAGATAAAAAATGATTAGATTTCTAGCTATCATTTTGAATTATTATAAACATTTTTTAAAATAATAAGTTTGTCATACTAGGGTTATGACTATTGTAATTGCAATGAAAACAATAACAGTAACAATAATTATTGTTATTGTATTAACTTAATTTAGAAACAATAGCAATACTTGTGATTTACAACTATTGTAATTCTGTAATACAATAACAATAAGTATTGTATTGCAATTCATCTTTATAAAACAATAACAATATCTGAAAAAAAAAAGTATTGTAATGACCCACTACAATAACAATAAATAATGTATTGTAATTCGTCTTTGTAATACAATAACAATTTAATAATTAACAAAATATTAATAAAATAATAATTAATAAAATTAATCAAATAAACAAATTAATAAAATAAACAATTTATTGTAATAAAAGACATTAACATTTTTATTTAAGAAGAATTATTATGTTTTACTGTTTGTGTTACTAAAGTTAATTTTCATATATATTTTAAGTTCCTTTACAGCATTAAAATCAAGAGGGAAAAATAAAAGGGCTGAATTAAATAATTTATGAATGTTATTTTTCATAATAGTAAGGCTATCATCAGACAGGCAATATTTTGTGGCCATTTACAGCTTAGAAATACATAACAAGATAGGTAATACGAAATCTAAATATGTAAAAAATAAAATTTGCAATATATTGCAAATCCATAAATAAAAAATAGCAAAAATAATAGTAAGTTTGTCAGAGATGAATATAAATACGTTAAAATACGTTAGCTTTTCTACTTTAATGTAAAGTAATATACTACAATAGTTCTTGTAATTTTATTTCATTAAAACAATACAATACAATAGTTCTCGAATTTTATTGTATTGTTAGAAAAAAAAAAACAATACAATACTTATTGTAATTGTTTTTCATCTCAGCAACACAATACCAAAATAAAATTTTTTTTATTTTTTCTGTAATATTACAATACAATATTATTGTATTTTAATGTGTAGTTGTATTTAATTGTTACAATTACAATTACATTAGTCCTATGTCATACCCGACGATTACATTTTCTCCATTTAATTTTCTTACTTTCGCTTCAGAAAATAACTTCCTTCGTATTCTTGCTGTCTCTTGAGAGAAATCTTCATTCACGTAAATATTCAGATCTTTGAGTTTTCTTGTTTCTTTTAGAATGCTTGATTTATCTTTAAACCTTAACAACTTCAATATAATGGTTCGGGATCGGGCCTCTTTTTTAAATCCAACTCGATGCGCTCTTTCGATTTCGACTTCTTTTAGTCCTAAATTTACACATAATAAATTCTGAACCTTTTGTTCAGTTTCATCCCAAGTTTCATTGATATTTTCAGGAATTTTGTCTATCCTTAAATTATTACGCCTCGACCTATCTTCGGAGATTCTGCATTTTTCGTTTAAAATTGTAATATTATATGGGCTTTCAAATTCTTTAGAATCATTAGCAGCTTTCACCTTTTGGTCGATTAAATGTTCATGAAAATTTAAGCTTTCTTTTAAGTCTTTTACATCATTTTCTAGCAAGTGTATTCTTTTAGTGCAATCCAATGTTTTTGTTTCAATATCATCTAGGCGTGTATTAATCATCTTTAAGTTGTCGCTAAGTAAGTCCACGAATACTTTTTCTTGTTCTTTAAATAATGTCCGTATTTCTTTTTTTGTGCTGAATGAAAATATCTTTTATTTCGGATAAAGTAATAGCCATTTTTAATATATATATATATTTTAATTTTTTTTGTTTCTTTTTGAGCTGTTAGAATTACGTCTGTTCACCAAGGCAGTAGAGTTGTTATGATTTATTGTATTTCTTATTCTGTTATTTGACAATCAATCATGCGACAACTTGCGACACTAATCCTTTTTCACATTTCCGACAATCAAATTAGCGGCAATTAAAATTTGCGACAATCAAAATTTTGCGACACTATTCCGGCATACCGGTGATTTTTAAGTTATGGTTGGTTTTTATCGCAAGCTTAATAGGTTAGTGAGGTATTTGATAAAATTCAGTAGGATGAATTTTTTGCTTTTAAGGAACTTTTTTATTTTAATTTTAAAGAAACCAGTAGGTGCTTTTTACGAAGTCACCCCTCCCCCCTTTCTAATGCATTGATTTATAAAGTCAAAAGTGCCCTAGCAAGATTGTTGCGAGTGAGACTAAAGTCTTAAAAGCACTTATTCAAACACAGCGGTGGAGTTTATGACTTTAAAATCATCAGTTCTTCATTTTTATTGCTACCTATAATTTCAAGTTTCATACTTTTTGCCTTTCATTAATTAATAACGTCTTTTAATCAAGAAAAAAATTGTAAGACACTGTAAATATTCGATCAAATTGACTCTAGCCAACTTAATAGATAATAAAAATGCCCCATCCCTTTTAGAAACGAGGGTACGCATCATGTTAAGCCTTAAACAAAGCTTGCTACGGCAATGAACATCAATATGCTTAGCAAATAACAGGATAAAACAGTTTTAGAAATATTTGAAAACAAATTATCATAGTTTTTTCTTAAAGTTATAATAAAAAAACTAAACAAAATACCAAAAAAAGTGTTTTTCAAAAGGGGCTTTCAAAAGTTTTTGTAATCTACATTAAAAGATTTTACCATAAAATTGTCCATAACAACTGCCTAAATAAGACATAAAATTTTACCCGAGTTGAAAATTTCCCGGAAATTTTTAACCCTATATATTATATATTTCCGCAACTGATTTGCCATTAAAACACACTAACCAATGCACATTAGAAACAACCTATTAACCAATCCAAATTAGAAGCAACCTATCAACTGAATCGAAATCTGTTTTCCTATAATACTAAGGTTATAATTACTATAATATTTGCAGTTATAAATTTAGATAGTAAAATTATTCGGTGCAAACAACCGAATAATTATTTATTGTTTTCAAAAATTTTTTTTTGACCTTGTCCACCATAATAGCCTAATTTTGCTTTGAAAATATCGTGACAGCTAATTATCTATTTCCAGAAAGTCACAATGCTATTCAAATATTTTTTTTTTGTTTACCCTCTTTAAAAGCAACTAAAATAGGTTCATGGTAATATCAAAGAAAACCAAGAGTTTTGTACGATTGTCTTGCAATGTATATATAATAACTGCAATGTCTTGCAATGTATATATAATAATTGCAATGTATATATAATAACGAAGTCTTGCAATGTATATATAATAACTGATTTTTCACCATTAAGGCTACATAGCCAGCAATATATGATAGGGTAAGTTATTTACATCCAGATTACATGTTTTCATTAGGTACTACATTGTAAACATAATTAGTAATTTATGTTTCTTATCTGTTTGTTAGATTGTTTTAAATGTTTATTATCTAACAATGGCAATAGTCACAAGGCTTTTGATGTTGGAATCATCTAGCACATGAAGCATGGTAACTAAAACTCTATTTTACTGTAGCCCGTAAGGGTACTTATAAGATTATTATAATTAATATAACGCCTGTTCCATAAAATTTGTGGCTGGCTTTAAACTTGAATAAAAACTTAAATAAACACGATAAAAATTTTTTTTTGGTATGTTCTTAGAATTAAATATGCAGAATAGGAAAATAAAAATAAATTTATCACAAGACTCCATATCTTCGAATTTGATCAAGTCTGGTATTGGTACCTTGTACCAGCTTTTGTACAGCATTTAAGTCAAGTCTACTGGCACAATAACAAATCCGATGCTCAAGGCTTGATATATTATTTGTAGACCATCCATTCTTGTACACATCTCGCTTAAGCATTGCCTAAAAACCCTCTATAGCACGAGCTTCTGGTAAGTTTGCTGGATTTTCTTTTTTTGAACAAATGGTATCTTCTGGGTTTTTAACCATTTTGTTACCGAATTAGCATAGTGAGATGTTGCTAAATCGGGCCAAAAGATATACTTGGTGTCTCGATAATATTTATTAATGAAAGGTTGCAAGCGCTTTTGTAAACACTCTTTTGAATAGATCTCTTGGTTTACCGCTTGGCCAGAAGGAACAATATAAATAGATGTGACCCCTCGAGGGGAGAATGCCATCCATACAAGTAATTTTTTTCAAATTTTGCAACATCATAATAATTAATAGTGTCTGGTGTCAATTTTTGATCATTTGAATAGTATGTATTATTACCAGCTAGTGTCCTATTCAACAAAGTAAAGTATGACTCATCGTCAATAATAAATTCATGATTGCGATATTTTGAATAAAATTGACCACATTTTCGGCAAGCCCGAAGCCTCTGTTCAGGAGTTCTGCTTAGTCTTTTTTTTCTTTCATAACAAAGAATAGGCTTTTTAAAGCATTTTAAGATTCTTCCGATGGTGCTTTTGCTACAACCAAGTGTTCAAGAAGCCTTTGAAAGTGACACACCACTTCGATTGATGAACATTTTCCTTAATTTGATGCGGTTGTTTTGTGTATTAAGATTAGGCCTTCTTTCACTTCCAGCTTTGCAACCCAATGGTTTATTTTGATTGTAACTGTTCATATATCTATAAATTGTAGCTTTTGAGTAGCCCTCCATCTTGAAATGGTTCCAAACAACGTGTTTTCCATCTTCATGTTTTTTTTTATAAAAATTATACAAATGATTTTTTAGGGCTTGCTGATTTGGCATTTTAAATTGTTATCTAAACAAAAAATAATCAGAGAATTTATATGCTAATTGAAAGAGAAAAGATAGAGCTTTCATTTGATACCAAATACTAATTATTTTATCAAGCTTACTAATTAAATATCGCTAATTCAAGTTAGTCTCAAATTTTATGGAACAGGTGTTAAATTGTTATGACTAATATAAACACATTATACAGTTATACAATATTTAAAATATAAAAAAAAAACTGCCGGGAAATAAGGCTTTATCCTCCATAGATAATCCCATTGACTAGGATCATTTTCCTGGTTGGCTGAATTCACATTGACGGTAGAATTTCTTTTCTTGATTTCAAAATTTTCGTTTTCTGTACCATTTTTCACCGCATTATTACCTATTATCTCAACAACTTGGTTAACTGCGCTTCTTTTTTTTTCCACAATTAGCTGAATTTCAATTCTGGACAATAGTTATACTAAAAATTTGGTGGTTAAGGTTAATGCTAGCAATAGATATGCAATCAAGAATTCATGTTTTAAAATAATAATAGTAAAAATCATTACAAAATTACTAACCATTGCTCTTATCGGGTGACAAAATTTATTAACAACCTCTTACTTATAAATCATTTTATAGTTATTATATTTATTATTTAAATAAAAATTTTCATTTTCTAAATAATGCTTGAACAGATTTGATTACTTTGCAAATATTATTAAATTTAATATTTTGATATTACCGTAAGGTGGGGTAACTCTACCCTCTCCTTTTTAAAAATACTTAAAAGTAACTATATAAAAGAAAAAACAAGAAAATATTTCAAGAATTTCTTTTATTTACAAATATCAAACAAACTTTGAATCAAAAATTTTAACAAAATAAAAAATTAAAAAAAAAAAAATCGTGTTTTAAAAATTCTACCTCTTTCTGAAAAAGTTTCAAAACGCAGTTTTATTACAAATATTTAAAGTAAATGTTGCCAACACAATAAATAACAAATACTAAGAAACTAAACAAAAATTTTACACAAAAAAAGGAACAGAAAACATTGGAAAAAATCGTTTTAATTGTTTCCTGTTAAAAGGTAAGTTATATTTTGTCTTTTATTAGGATTGTTAATTTGTTAATTTTATTCTTAAATTTTTAATAAGAGTTTAAAAAAATTTTTAATATATATGTTTAATTTGATTATTACCAAAATTATATATATATATATATATATATATATATATATATATATATATATATATATATATATATATATATATATATATATATATATTCATTATTTATTTATTTATTTACTATTATTATTCAGTGATCAAATACAAATACAATAATCTATTTATAATTTGATGAAGAGGTGCTACACCAGGCCCCCCTATGCTGACGAACATGGAGATACAGACAAAGCAGCAATTGTATCTATATAGCTACTTTCTTATGTTGTTTTTGAAAGCGTTGATGGATTGAGCGTTCACTGCTTCTTGCGAAAGCGCATTCCATGGGGCGACAATTTTATTTGAAAAAAAGTTATACCGCTCCTCGCAGTTTTTTACCATCTGACGTTCTAGTTTATGGTTATGGCCTCTTAGAATATACTTATCTTTACTTTTAGAAATTTTTTGCGGGACAACAAAACAAACAAGCTCGAGTTTACGAGTGATTTTGAATTGCTCGATAAGATCTGCTCTTTTGCGGCGTTCTTCAAGAGTTGTTAAACCGAGCCGTTGGAGTCGATCTTCAAGGGTCATGTGTTTAATAGTCGATATTGTTTTTGTTGCTCGATGTTGGACTTGCTCGAGAATGACAATGTCTGATTTTAAATGCGGTGACCAGGCTTGTACAGCAAACTCAAGATGGGGGCGAATGTAAGTGAGATACAGAGTGCGCCATAAATAAAAACTGCGACTGCGAAATGTTTTTTTGAATCGCCCTAGCACTCTATTCGCTACTGATGCGGCTGACTCTATTTGCGGTCTAACGTTAAGGTCATTCGAGACCATCACACCAAGGTCTCTTTCGACTTCGGTTTCTTCGAGAGGACGACGGGTGCCGTCGACGTTTGACATTGAGTAATTGTACGTTGACTTGTTACATCCGCGCCCAACATGCATTACTTTGCATTTCTCAACGTTGAAATGCAAGAGCCAAATATGTGACCATTTCACTGCTCTGTCAACGTCATCTTGGAGAGTGATGTTGTCCGACTCCTTTTTAATTATCCCTATTATTTTGCTGTCGTCGGCAAACAGTTTCATATGATGAGTAATACTGTCCGGCAGGTCGTTTACAAAGATTACGAATAGCAATGGGCCCATGCCTTGAGGCACTCCACTAGTGACTGCTTTCCATTCAGAAGTAATGCTGTTTATAACCACTCGTTGACATCGATTGCTTAGCCAAGCTGCGATCCAGTCAAGAAGAGCGCCTTGAATACCGTACGCTCTCAGCTTATGAAGAAGGCGTTTATGTGGTACTTTGTCAAACATATATACAGGGTGACCACAAAGTATCCGCACACGAGACGGTTTCATCTTGTGAAAATATAAGCATAAAAGCACTTATGTATTTTCTTATTTATTTGTTGTTTTTGGTTAATATTATGTCATAAACTTTATATACTTTACTTTATATACTTTGTAAACTATGTTCAATTGGTTATTTTAGAATGGTGCGCGTTTCTCCTTTGTGCGGCAACTTTTCCTGATTTTATCAACTTTTCTCAATGGCCGCCATCGAGCCCCGATCTTAACCCGATGGATTTCTCAGTCTGGAGCGTCCTAGAAGGAAAGGCATGCCAAAAGCCGCATAAAAATATTGAAAGTTTAAAAAAATCACTACTGAAAGCTTGGGATTCTCTGGACCCTGCCTACTTGCTCGCCACCGTCGAAGCATTCCCGAGACGCCTACAGGCCTGTTATTTTGTTAATGGAGGAAAATTCGAATTCAATCTTTGAATCATAATTGTTATAGTTCAATAAATGTTTTAAAATAAAATTTGTGTTCCAAATACTTTCTACATGCTTTTTATTAAGCTCTTTATCTGTGCGGATACTTTGTGGTCACCCTGTATATATGATATATATATATATATATATATATATATATATATATATATATATATATATATATAATATATATATATATATATATAAATATATATATATATATATATATATATATATATATATATCTTTAGTGTTGACTCGTGTATAAGAGTATATGTTATATTAGTAAGAAAACATCAATTAATACGAATTCTCCTTATACAATTAATAACTTGTTATTAGAAAGTTTCGCTGGATAATGGTAACCAGCATCATCAACTCGTAAAAAATATATACCCATAAAATAAATCCGATAAATATATATCCGTTTGATAAGGGTAATGCTTTTGTAAGAATAGAACAAGATAAAGCTTTGGAAAAAAGTTCAAATTGGCCCAACGAGAGTTTTAAATGAAGATTCCGCATGTAGTTATGCTATTAAAATGAATATTATGTAAGTATATATTCAAGTGATTCATTCCCGCATCGTATGTATGGTCTAATTAAAGCACATAAACCTGAAAAATCCTATCCCAAGAGAATAGTTATATCAACTATTGGCACTCCTAATAATGAAATTCCGAATTACTTAGTAAAAAAAATACAACCTGTTTTAAACAAAAACCAAACTCGTCTGAAAAATTCTTTTGTTTTTATTAGTAAATCAAATTTTAGGGAGATTGACAAAAACAAGGTTCAAATTTCATTTGATGTAATAGACTTGTATCCATCAATTCAAAGGAAGGAAGTCACTTTAATTCTTGTAGACCAATTAAATAAAGATGATTCCTACAAATATTCTATTAAGCTTACTATATCTGAAACAAGACAACTGATACAGCTTTGTTTACACCATTGTTATTTCCCGTGGAACAACAAAATCCATGAGCTTGAGAATTCTGGTCCTATAGGTCTATAACAAAACGCTTTCAAAATTGCAATGGCAGTAAATCCTCCTCTTGACCTAAAACCATATCTAAGATTTGTCGGCGATAGTCACGCAAGAGTTTCCAACACTCAAGTGGCAGAACAATTCCTAATTATCTTAAACAAACAACACTCTGCGATACAATATACAATCGAAACTGATAGCGAAAATAGAACTCTAAACTTCCTCGATTAAGCCATAATAAAAAACAACAAAGGAAAATAAGAGTTTATAGTTTACAGAAAGGAAGCCATTACTGATACCCAAATTAAACCTTACTCAAATCATGACCCTACGATCCTAAACACAATATTTAAAGGTTACGTTCACAGGGCTTATTCTATATGCAGTAGTTTAAATTTACAAGATGAGATTAATTTCCTTATTCAAACGTATAACGAAAATGGGTATAACATATGCCAACTTAAACGGGTTGCAAACTTATTTGGAAATAAACGGTCCCTAAAAATCAACAAAATTCAATCAGACTCTCTTAACCTACTTACTGTATCGTTACCGTGGATACCCTCACTATCCCCGAAACTAAGGAAATTATTTCGGAAAGCTGGCTATATAGTAGTCTTCAAATCAAATCCAAATTTAAGAACATTACTAATGTCAAAAAACAAAACTAAACTGCCACATTATAGTTATTTGATTGAATGCAAATACTTAAAGGGGTACGTAGGCGAAACTAAACTTCAAATTAGGACTCGAACTCAGCAACATCTAATAAGTTTAAACGAGGGGAACCTTATCAATCTGCAATAGCCACCCATAATAAGTTTTGCTCACAAGAAATAAAGTGGGAAAACGTAAAAACAATAAAAGTTGAAACAAAAATATTTGACCGAAAATGTGCGCAAAGCTCTTGAAATACAGAGGTTTCAACGTTCACCTTTACATGGCGGAATTAATTTAGATAACGGGCAGTTTGTGAAAATGAAATTTTGGACTTTGTTTTTTACATTTTTACGTAAACGAAAAGAAAGCTATTAAACTGCTGACGTCAATTAATTTTTAACGTTACAAAAAAAGATATTTTTGTTTAATTTTTTTACGATCTGATGATACTGGTAACCATAATCTAGCGAAAATTTCTAATTACAAATTATTAATGGTATAAAGAGAATTCGTATTAATTGATGTTTTCTTACTAATATATATATATATATATATATATATATATATATATATATATATATATATATATATATATATATATATATATATACTTTATGTAATTAAATGAATAAAAACAACTAAATAGCGGAACTTAAAGTTTCATGCCCGAAGGCAATCATCAGTCGTGAATACAAACAAAAAACGTCAAAAAACTGTTTAAAAAACTTAAATTGTATCTCAGCGTCGACATTCAAATAAATTCTTGCTCTCTTTATTTGGCACAAAAGACTAGTTAACTATAACGGCTTCTTGTTTTGTTTTTACTCAGATTTGTTTATCACGTCTGAAGCCGTTTCTTTATCACGTTTCTTAAGCCGTTTCTTTATCTGAAGCCGTTTGTTTATCACGTCTGAAGCCGTTCTAAGGTATTTAAGTTTAAGTTTTTCAAACGGTTTTTCGACGTTTTTTGTTTGTATTCACGGCTGATGATTGCCTTCGGGCATGAAACTTTAAGTCCCGCTATTTAGTTGTTTTTATTCATTTATTTACAGAAAGTATAAATAGCTCTATTATTTGATAATATTGAGCACTGTCATACGAACAAGAGTTTTTGTATTTTACACCGCAATACTAACCTCACTTATATATATATATATATATATATATATATATATATATATATATATATATATATATATATATATATATATATATATATATATATATATATATATATAATATATATATATATATATATATATATATATATATATAGATGTTTAATAACCTTATTACAAACTTGAAAAAATAGAACGTAAGACTACATGAATAACTAGTTTAAAGAGTGTTTGCTATGAAGATAGACTGAAAAGATTTCACTTGACTACTTTAAAAACAAGAAGAACAAGAGGTGATATGATTAAATACTATAGAATAAATAAAAGTATGGATAACGTTCAATGGAATCATCCTCCTAGAGTAATTAATTGTGCAATAACAAAAGGTCATACACAGAAAATACATAAAAAAACTCGCACATTCTACCATAAGACTTAACTTCTTCACAAAAGGAATAGTTAACAAATAGAATAATTTAACAGAAGAGATAAAAAAACAAAATAAAAATATAAAACAAAAACAACAAAATAGTAATTTTTTTTTTTTGCAAAGGCTGTCAAAGTTTTAACATCGACAGGTGTTAGATTCACCACATTGTATGTGTACAACAAAAAGTTTATTATTATTATTGTATTATTATTAAAAGTAGTTAAGGCTGAGATTGCGTTAAGTTAGCGCGGAATGCATCACCTGCATTAAAAATCCAAATTATTAGCCTCCTCTGCGAATAGTTTTAAGCATCTTTGGCAGCAAGACTCATTGAAGAGGTTTCACGTGAAGCTAAGGTTGCACACTTTAGAGTCATCAACATTGACCTCGCACATAATGCACAGAATTAGTCCGGCCCCTCAGCGGCATCATCAAACTGCTTTTTTCTTTCTTTTTCTTTTTCCTTTGCTAAAAGTTGCAACTGTTTTTGGCTTTGTTTAAGCCTCATATATATATATATATTATATATATCTAATACTAAATAAAGATATTGCGGCTCCATAATTAGCATTTTATTTAACGTTTGTTACAAGCAAAGGCTTAAGTTTCATAATTTATAGTTTTACTATATCTCTTATCTAGAGATATTATTTCATTTATGAAAAATGTATACAAATATAAGATTTATTTGAGCTTAAATGCAGTTGTTACCCAAAAAAAAATCGTGTTGTTACCCAAAACAGTTGTTACCCAAAAAAAAATACACATCCAAAATATAAATGACTTTCTTTAACTTCCTATTTTGATTAATTTATATATATAATACGATATATTTAAATATATGGGTTTAATTTTGCTTTTTTTTAAAAAAAGTTGACCAAAATCCAAAAAATTTGTAATCAAAGTTTTACGCCTGTTTAGTTAAAATTTGGTTTTGCAAGAAATATTGTTTAAATTTAAAGTTCAAGTATTAAATTTAGTTCAAATTTTTTTTGCAAGCTTTTGTTGCAGCCTCGTCAAACTGTCAGGGATGTCCTAAGACAAAAATACTAAACATATAAAAAAACAAACATATAAAAATCTTTCCTCCGCCTCCAGCTTTTCCATAAAATTACCTCAAACAATAAATTAACCTCAACTCAAGACTGACTTTTAAAACAATACATACGGATTATAATATGATTATAATATAATACTACTTAACATTCTTTAAGGACCAGATAGAAAACAATTCGACAATTCATGTTATATAAAGTTAGTTGTTTGATTGGTTCTCGGCGATCAATAAGCAATTATAAAAGAATATTAAACAAAAATGATAATAAACGACGTAAAAGCTTAATTGCATTAGCAATAACGATTGTTGTCAATATCATACTTTTAAAATATACTATTTGTATTATTGATTTACTAACGTTTAATGGTGGTTAAAAACTTAGATATATATACATATACCTTTTCTTTTTTGGCAATATGGCAAAGGCAAACGTTTTCGTTTTAACTATTCTAAAAGCATTTTCTTTAGTATGTTTAATAACAGCGACAATGTGTGCTTATTACAGCTTATCAGGTTAGACTTTTTATATGCATTTTTCTTATTACACTTTACTAACTTTAATTTCTTAACATGCTATGAAATTAAAACTAATCTCAATATAAAATTTCAACTATTTTTTTTAAATTCTTTTGAATATTTTATTTAATTAACTTTAATATTTTGAGCTTAATGATTCATTTACTACTTTGGTTTTGAATACAGTCACGCTCTCTCTCACTCTCACACACAAAAACACACACATTATATATATATAGATAATATATATATATTAT
>NC_088930.1:35862500-35932500 GCF_038396675.1 Hydra vulgaris
GTAAAATAATTATTATTTGGTAATTATTAATTATAAGTTGCGCTTTAATCAAAACTATTCAATATTTCTATTATAAAAGGCTTACGAAAAAATTGCTAAATAATTTTATTTATTCATAAGTAAAAATATGTTATGTACATGTATACAAACATAGAAAAAACTGTTGAAGATTTTTTCTTCATATTTTTCTACAAACCCAGTTAAAAATCTTTGTAACTTTTATAGTTCTTTTAAATTTCTTAAGATAACAAATGCCTAACTTTCTAACGCAAGCATCTTAATGTAATCAAGTTTAAAAGTAGAAATAACTCCATTTTGCACCTATAATACAGGGCCGATATTACAGGTTTTGAAAAAAGCACAATACGGGTTCGGAGGGGCACAATACGGGTTTGAGGAGAGCAATACGGGTTTGGAAGGGCATAATAGTCAATTTCTAAAAAAAGTCTTCTATATTTAGAAATTTCTTTTAAACAAAAAGAAAATATGTAATGTCTTTTACCTTAATTTTGTTTTCCAAGCAGTTTATATATTATATTATAACGTATTTTGTGGTCTGTAAACATGAAGAATTTTCATAACTAGACTGGATTAATGCTAGTAAAATGAAGAACTGGAAAAGTATATTTTGTACTGAGAAGAACACGTTTAATTAGCCATTTTGTTATTATTCTACCAGTTTTTAAAGGATCTGATTACCAGAAAAAAAAAAAAAAATGTTTGTTTGTTTTTGTATATTTGTTATATTTGTATAGTATAGTATTATTTTTTTATAGTTGGTTTTGTTATTGCGAAAAACGTTTAGAATAGAATACAAATGATTGTTTAAGCAGTAGTTACAAGTCACCAAATACCCGGTTAAACACTTTACTTCCAAAAAATAAATTTAAAAAACAATGTTTTAACTATAATTTTGAGTCACTCGATATTATTAGTTATTGTTCCCCAAATGAGACAGTAATTATCATCAATCTGGACAACATAGTATATTTTAATATTTTTATTTATTTTTAGAGTTTTTGATCAAATGCATATATTATATACATTTGATTTAAACGTAGGGGAGAGTGAGGTTGGCTGTCACGCAAGATGGTTGTCTCAAAGTTTATTACTAAAAATTAAGATAGGATACTTGCCTACTTAAACTAAGCACTGGCGTTACCGTATTGGCGCTTAACACAAAAACGATTTTTTTCAATTATGTGATAAAAAGCTATAAAAAATCGCATTGAATCGCACGCGATTTTTTAGATAAAAATTGATGCGCAATATATTGCCCGGCGATCAGTAGAGATGTTCGGACTGATTGACGTTTTTCTGTTCGCCCGTGTTCGTACGGTCCAAACCATCAAACCGGTCGAACACGAGCAACAATAATTTTGTCAAACAACCCGGACAACTCGGACACCCCAAACACCGGACAGAAAAACTAATGTCGAAGCGAACACCGATCAATCACTGAACAGTCATTAAACTAAAAATCTCAAACGCGGTCGGACGTCGAACATGCAAAAAAATGAAAAATAAAAAATGACACAAGAATCGGATAGTTTTTTGTTGTTGTTGTAATTCTTCATATTTATTGGTATTTCATATTTACAGGTTCGTAATAATTTCTAGTACAGATTTAAGTGAAGTATATATCGGTAGTAAATTTAAAAAAAAGTTGAGTAAGTTTTCAATAAGTTTTTTTAAGTGTTTGTCCTTGGCATTGAAATGGCATGTAATTTGAAAAGCAAAGAAAAATTCATCCAAACTTCTGACTTGCCTACACCAGTAGTTTTCGCTTTCAAAAGAACAGAACCACTGGAAATTTGCTCATTTAAAATTGCATTAAGTTCAATGACTTCATCTGAAGTCTCATAGATATCTTTTATAACATGCGCCATTTTGTATTTTTGTGTAATAAGTTCTCGAAAATGTGTAAATAATATTCACCAATATAATATCCTTTAGTCCAAGGAGAATGAAACTTTTAAAAGTCTTTTAATAATTTACAACTGTGTAAATAATTTACAACTGTGGTGAATAATTTGAATTAAAATGGAATAAATTCAAGAGAGATAATAATGCTGAACAAGTCGTACAACCACACAGTCGAACACTTTCGGAAAAGTCAATTAGTTTTAATCGATTTGGCCCAGAAATGCCGGCCCGGTCGGACGCCGAACTTGGCGGCCATAAAAAAGTTAAACAATGGCGGACATCGGACAAAACATTCTTCAATCAGAACCGAACATTTCGATCACGGACACCGTTGAAAATTTTTCAATTTAAACCAATCAATCAACTTGTAAAATTATTTTGACTCGGTCGCACATCGGACACAATTTGGCCCATGACCGACCATCTCTATGCATCAGCGATTTAAAAAAAAAAATTCCGCTATTTTCGCTGTTTTTTGCGATTTGTCAGATTTATGGCAAATAGTTTTTGTAATAGCAACTAGTCTGCTGTAATGCAGTTAATTGATAGTTAATGGGAAAAGTTATTCCTATTTGCTATAATTAAATTGAATTTGGTAAAACCAATGCGCAATTATTAAATTTTTATTACTTTTAAAAGATATAAAAGAAGGATACACTAAGAAACTTAGTTAAAATATATTTGTTAAGTTTATCTCTAATTAATTATAAAAATTCAAAATGGTGAACCTAATCTTTCCACACTTCACAAAAAATCTTCAATCAATTGAATAAGGACAAATGGCGATTTTTTGATAAAATTGCGGTATGTTGCGAGAATAACGATAAACACGCGATTTAATCGTAATCGCTGCGATTTTTGTGCTCGTAAATTGAAAAAAGTCGCATTTCGATTAGTTAGCGGCTAATAGTAATCGAAAAAAATCGCTTCGCAATTTTCTAACTAAATACCGCAGTTGTAAATCATCGCCCGCGATTACTTTCTAAAAATTGCTATCGAAATTTACCGCATAATCGCAATGCGGTAACGGCGGTGCTTAACTTAAATACGCGGCCGGACTTAATGCTTACAAGTCCGATAATTAGTAGGCCAGTTTTTAGTCAAGTTCTTTATTTGCTTAAAGACATTTTCCCTCAGACTAAAATTTATGCTCCCGGTGGATCAAGTTTATGAACAGGATTAATAGAAAACCATCTAAATTCTCTGGAATATGTACTGATTATTAGAAGAAAAGTTTATTAGGTACGAGGCAAACAAAATACACTAGACTTTACAAAGAATCCTATTCCAACATTGTTGGAATCCTATTCCAGCATTGTTGGCAACAACTCATACAAATAATGATTGTTTTTTAAAGCCATCTTTACTTCCTACACTTACAACTTTAAGAATGATTCCTACAAAAACACCTTATTCTTATTCATTGCTAGATGAAACAGTAGTTTTCAACAAACTACCTAAGATTTGTTCAATCAATGATTTGACAGAAAAGTTTGTCTTCAAAATTTTTTATTTAAAAAAAATATATGGTGGAGTTATTTATTATCGTTTTTTTTATCAATTTTACATGCAGATTGATACCAATCTGCATGTAATATTGTACCATAAAGAAAATTTGAGACCTCTTCCGCAGTGGTTTTGTCAAAACAATAAGTGTACACTAACAAGAGAAATCGGGTTAAAAAAATAGAACAAAATATTTCAAGCGAACTTTAAATTTTATGAATCACATGGTAGAGAGTTATATAGCAATGAACTTATTCAATTTGCTTTGGTTCTACGTCATAGGGTAAGGTTGCTAATACTGTACCGATGCCTATATTGTACTTTTAACATAACTCGTTATTTTTACAACCCGCAAGTAGTTTTTCAATTTATTTTTTATCTTTGCTAAATGAAATTAAGGAGTCAACTGTTTTCTTTTGTCATCCAAATGCATTAAGGCCAGAGTAAACTCTTGTTGGTTTGTTATTGAAGATTTCTTATTTTAGGGATTTATGGCTAAGCGTATTTCACTAAGGAAAGTAGAAGGTATGATTTGTTCAGTGTATTTATGTTAAAGCATAATTTATCTAAATTCGAAATAACTACCTAGAATTTAAAATACCTTATTATTAGTTGTCAAATTTTTTAACTAACCGAATGTCAGATTAGTTGTGTAAATTGTACCTCAAGGCAGATCCTAAATTGTACCGACGCTACCATTTTGACTGCTAAAAAACGCGTGTAAAATTTGAAATTTCAAAACAGAGATATGGATCATGGAGAGAAGAGGATATGGAAAAAACTATTTTTGCTTATCGTAACAACGATATCGGATTAAATGCCATTTTTCTAAAATACGGAATTCCTAAAAAAGTTCCACGTGGAACATAAAAATGAGTATGGAAATGACTCAACTATAATTGTTTTTAAAACAGATAAAGTATATATATATATATAGTCATTTGCATACTCATTTTTATGTTCCACATGGAACTTTTTTAGGATGATATATTGTTTTACATTATTTAGTATAACTATCTTTAATACGTACCTTCTTCCTCTATTCTAATCCTAATAAATAAAAGCTGTACCATATTTGGTGATACCTGTTTTTGGCGTTTTCCAGAAGAAAAAAAAATTCAAGTTGCATAGAGTTTATTAAACAAAAAACTTCATTTCATTAGATTATGGACAGTTAGGTGTTATATTATGTTATATCAGAGTATTTCCAATTGCTAATTTTACAAAAACCATTCGTTTTAATCAGTTCTTTTAATCCCTTAAATCTAAAATCATAAAATATTTGCAAAGTTGTAAAGTATTTGAAATCAAGAAAGTGGTACAATATTGGATTACAATGGTACAATTAAGGATCTAGTTTCCTTAATTGTACTTTTAGCGCTATTTTTTTAATTTGATTCTTTGGAACTTAACGCTTTTTAAATTATGAGTTTTTTTAATATCTTTACAACAAATAATCCCTAAATTATGAAATACAACTGAATATCCACGTTTCAATTCAGTAGATGGTCTACATTTTTTAATTTGGTCTTAGGGTTACAATATTAGCAACCTTACCCTACTTCTAGACAAGCCTACAACTTGATGAATTTCCTTGTCCTTCATTTTCTAATTTAAAAGCATTAACTCATGGTGGATTCAAAACAATTGAAGCCTTAAAATATTTATTAAAAGAAGAAAAAATAAGCTCAGATTTAGTTTTGTTAATTGATGAAATGTACTTGCAAAAAAATGTTTAACATCATGTTGGTAAATTTGTTGCAAAAGATGAGAATGGAGAACTTTATTCAGGAGTTGTAGTTTTTATGTTAATTGGTATTAAACGTTCTATACCTTTTGTTGTTAAAGCATGTCCTGAAACAAGTATTTTTGAAAATTGGTTGATGGCTGAAATTGAAGAGTGTTTTACAAATCTTTTTGATGCTAGTTTCAAAATTCGTACTATCATTACAGACAATCGTTCAAATAATATACTTGAATTTAAAAAACTCATAAAAAGTACAATTCTTTTTTTTTTTTATGGACAAAATAAAATTTATACATTTGATAATGTACATATTTTAAAAAACATCAGAAATAATTTATTACATTCGAAGAGGTTTATTTTTCCAAAATTCAGTTTTCTTAAATTTGAGGATTCAATTAATATTGAAGTCGTAGATGGTGGCACTTTTTTGACAAAATTAATGAAAAACATAATTTACTGCCTGCTAATTTAAAGAAAGCTTACAAACTTACTTCAACTGGTTTACATCCAGAAAAAAATTAACAAAGTGTTAAACCGACTTTGCAAATTTTCTACGAGTCAACATATTCTGCCATTTAAAGTTATTTTCCGAAAGAAATAAGTGCTGCTAATTTTCTATATTTATTAAATACTTGGTGGGCAATTTCAAATTCAAAGAATATATATAGTACTAACAATAAAATAGGAAATGCTGTTGTTGCAAATGATTAAAAATCTGAATTTTTAAATGCTTTTTCCCAATATGTAAGTGAATGGTACAAATTTACAGGAATGTCACAAGTTGTCACTCTCAGTGTGCTCCTTATTTTACATATTAGACATTACTAAAGAATTGTTATTAACTAAATGTTCCAGCAAGTTGAAAAATTCAGCTCTAGCTGCACTTGAACTGTTCAAAAATAAAATTTGTTTTATGTGTTCTGACCATTTAGAAACAGAAAGACAGTATATTCACACAACTGTTATTAATATATTTTATAATAATGAACAATCAATTCAAAATGGAAAGATTTGAAAAGATGAAGTAGAAGTCTTTAAATCGACACACACAAAAAAAAATTAAGTTTATTATCTTCATTTTTGCTATAGATATAATTTTGTTTGGACTTTGTTTGTATATTTAATTTTTGTTTTGATTTGCTTATCTATACAGCTTCATCATCTTTTTCTAAAGCTAATTTATAATAAACTGAGTTTTACTTTTGTATTTTTTGTTAAAACTATTTTATATTTTGATAAGTTATGTTTTTCTATAGCTGTATTTTTTTTTTACTTATATATTTTTCTCAATTTGTATATTTTGTTAAAATATATTTGCTTGCTTTAATATTTAGATAATATTAGTTTAATAAATAATAATGAAATCGTAAAAACTGGCCTACTATATTTTTGACTTATAAGCAACAAACTCGGCCGTGTATTTAGAATTTTTGAATTGTGCAACAGAAACCTTATTAAAAAAGTACATTTTCGCAGTTATTTCCATCTTTTTTTAGAGTGTATGAAAAAAAATTATTTATCTGTGTTTTTGATATGTAAAAGATGAATTTCACATACTTAAATTTTTTTTTTCTAAACGGAATTATTTTATTGTGTTTTGAATATAGAGGAAAGGCGCCTATGATGGCATACTTAACTTTGAAGCTTCATTATTCAGTATCTTGAAGACCAATAATAAAAGTTTTGATATGGATACATTCCTTGTTACATCTAGAACAATAATTACTCTGGGAGTTTTCATCAGTTTTATTTTGTTTATAAGTTATTCTTATTGGAAAAAAAAGCACAAGTATGCCATCATAGGCAACCACTGCTCCTATGATGGCATAGGGGAGGATGGGGCTAGTTAGGATCGAGGGTAACTTAATGATTTCATTTAACCTTAGAGTCTTCCCTCAGAAAAGCCAGAAATTACTCGAAACCATCCTAATTTACCATTTCATGCTACACACCAGCATTGTAAAATTTTGCGCATGCGCATAGGATATATTGCGTTTTACGTATTTTTTGGACCAAAAAAAAATTTTAGAGCATCGCTTTCTTTTAACTTTACTTGAAAATAAGTTTTTCTTATAAAAAAAAAAGGTTTTCCCAACTCGTCAATATTTCAACACCCCCAACTCGTCAGTATGCCATCATGGGTAAAAGTCATCATTTTCATTAAAACAAGCTGTGTCTGCTTTGTTCAAAAGATAAAATTAAAGTAACTACTCCACTAAATGCACAAAACTTGAATATAAAATGCATGAAAATTTCATTTCTGCACAGTTAATAGTAAAATCACAATCTTAAATATATGAAGGAAATAAAACTACAACAGCACATCCCAAAATCGATATATGTTGATTATAAAAACAATACTTGTGCACAAGGGACGTTTTTTCACTAAAACTAATGTAAAGTCAGTATAGTCATATAGGTCTAATCATTTTTTTACCAAAACTAATTTTAATGGAAATATGACCGGTATACCATCATAGGCGCTATGCCATCATAGGCGCCTTTCCCCTACATTTATAGAGTTTTTTATACATTTGAGAAACGTAATCTATAAAAAATTATCATTAAATTTACACTCTTTTTTACGGCGATACAAAAAGACTCAATCTTGTAAAAGAGAAGCAGAAAGTGAAAAAAAGGAAAGATTTAAAGATAAACTTAAAGTAAAACTTTCGCTCCATAAAGACAAAACTATATTACTCGCTAAGAGATATAGCAAGAAAATTCAAATGCAGCCAAAGCTTTGATAGAAAAAATAATTTAATTTCAAGAATATAAAGTTTATTATAAAAAGAAAGCTTCAAATCGATCTATTAATAGAGAAATTAAAGCAATTTGTTGTTTCAAAAAGCATAAACCTTTAAATCAAGACAACTTGTGCATTCTAGAAGACGATAAAGTCAATTGCAAAAAGAACTTTTTGCAATTGTCTGTCCGGCAATATTTTCATCACTCAAAAGGTAGATGTTTAGCCAAAAAGTTCAAGTTTATTCTAATTGAGAAATTTGCACCCAATTTCCTTAAAAGGCAAGCAGTTTGCTCCTGTGGTTTGAAAAGTATATCATACATTTCTCGTAAAACTCTAAACACCTATGTGTAAATAAATGTTTAAAGGATCTTTTTGCCACTTACTAAAAAGCATGACATTCGCACATGGCTATAATTCTCTAAGAAGTCTCTGAAATAGTCCAAATAAAATGTCGTTGAACTTGTACCTTAAAAAGCAATTTCTACAAACTATCCTGAGCAGCGAGTTATTGAAAGTTATTGATCAATTATAAAAGGAATTACAAAAATTAAGAAATTAGCTTCAGATAAAAAGTTTTTTTTAAGAAAAAATGGATTGCAGCTTTAAAAATATCTCAAAAGCAAAAAACTCAAAGCAAAATTCAGCAGATTATCTCAAGTAATCGCAATAAATATTTGGTTTTTATCCAAGAGTCCAATAATAATAATATCCAGTAATTTTTAAACCATTTGGGGTCAAAAGTTTCCCACTCCTTAATATAAATTGCCTTTAATTGAGACAAAGCGGATTGTTTTTGCCTAGCTACTTTAATTTAAAAAAAATTCTATAAGTTTTTAATTGGGTTTAAGTCTTAGGGACGGAGGAACCCAATCTTAAATCTTAATACTGTTTTCTTTTTTGAACCAATGAGTAGCTAACTTCAATACTAGTTTTTAATTTACGTGCTGTTTAAAGTTGAGATTATAAGAGAAGCCTAAAATTTTGGCGCTTGATCTAAATTTTTGTTTCATAATATCAGTATAAATCTTTTTTGTCGTTGAACTCAAATCCAACGTTAGTGGATTTGAGTTTTTTTAACATCACTCCAAACTAAGGAACATAAAACCATTATTTGTCATATGGTAAAAAGCAGAAAATAAAATTAAAATATTTAGAATACTGCAACATTATAATAAAGCTTCATAGTACTCTTTCCATGTTTGACATATATTCAGGATTTAAGCGTTTACCTTTTTCTTTCCATTTGCATTCAATACCATTAAAATACAATATATCAGATACAAATACATTTTTGCTTTATCTGGCCATAAAATTCATCGCCGTTAATAGAGAGTCCGTTGTAAATGTTTCTTAGCTCAAGCTAATATTATCTTATAGTTCTTTTTACTCAAGTAGGACCTTTTTAAGGTCCTACTTGAGTAAAAAGTTTTACCTCCGTCTACAAAATCTTGATTTTTCAAACAATTGCGAACAGTATAAAGATTTAAAGTTGTATCATGATTTGTTTGTAAATATTTTGCTAGCTTTGATGGCAGATAATTATTGATTTGGTGAGCAGCCGAAGCGCTGTGGTTAGCGCGCTTGCCTCAGAAGCAAGAGAATCGTGCTTCAACGCCACTTCTGGACAAGTTTTATAACATCGGTAAGGAAGCAGGAGTAAACTTCTTTTCAAATGCTCTTTCGCGGTGTTCTGTGAGGACTTCCTGGGGCTCATAAAATAAAAATAAGAAAAATTTTGTTCAATGTGTATAATAGTCTTAGCTGGACATTTTACTCTATGCAAACTATTGATGGCATTTTTTTTTTCTAATGATGTTTCCTACAATATTAGATTTAGTATTTACTTTTTTGGATATAGTTTTAAAGATTTTTCATCTTTGCAGTGTTTCACGATCAATTTTTTTTTTGATTCCTAAACTTAATGTCTCTTCACCATAATTTTATTATTAAGAGCTTATAAAAAAACTTTTTTTACTAAAAAATTAGTTTGAATACCATTAATTAATCAAATTTGTTTGTTTACGTTTTTCTCTTTGAATTTTACCAACTTATTCAACAGGAAAATTAAAAGAGAGAGTTTAAATTTAAGCACAATAGATAGCTTTCTTTTGAAAAACCATTAGGGGTAATAGATTTTTTAGACATATTGTATGTTGCAATTAATAACAACTTCATGTTGGATGTCATACTATTTTGGCTCTCAATTGTACGCATACATCTAGTTGAGTGTAAGCTAGTTAAGCTCTACAAAGACCAAAGTTAAGCTCTCACTTGTTTGCTCAACTGGTATTAGTAAGTAAGTTGGTATATAAAGACCAAACTTTATAAAAATTTTCATTGTCTAATTTAAAACTTAAACCTTCATTTGAGAGAACAAGTTAAACAATTTGTAAGCGATTTGGGTTTGGCTGAAGAAAGGTCTGAGTTGCTTAGCTCTAAGCTAAAGGAAAAATAAATGTTGGCACATCAAACATCAATTTATGCATATCAAGAGATCAAAAGTTTTTAAGAAAGTAGATGATTTGGTGTACTGCCATGATATTGAATGAATTTAAAGTTAATTACACGAATAGAAAACGGAAAATTTTTATAGATTCATTTTTATATTATCATAAACAACAAGTAGCTTTTTAGCTGTTCTTTTACAAAACGGTCATCTTCATCATTAATGAAGATGATCATTTTGTAAAATTCATCAAAAGATACAAAATTGACTTGAAGCAAAAGGAAGGCTTGGATACTATTTAGGCAAATTGCAACTAAATTTTTAGAAAATGTTAAAGATACATATTAACTGAAACCATTGTTGTCAATATGATAGACAAGTTAAAAAATCTTAAATATCTTATGAACCGTAAAATCTACTCCATGCATAAAAATTTTAATTTTTACCCCGATAACCTAGGTGGTGTGAGTGAAAAGTTACGAGTTTTTCTAGGATATTAAAGTAATGGGACACTTTATCAGGAGCTATGGAATGTAAACAGTGCGGGGAAATACCTCTGATCACTTATATGAGAATAACTAAATACATCATATTGAAGAAAAAAAACTACGCAAGAGGACTTAGCAGGAAGAGAAAAATAAATAAAAGAAAATAAAAATTTATTTTCTTGTGGTGAATTTGTGAAATTGTGAAAAATTTATTTTCTTGTGATCTATGGTGTGTTAAGCTTTGAACATTTTTAATAAGTTAAATTTTGTAGGCCTAAAAGACGGATACATAGGGTGGAGGAAGGAAGGAGGGGAACGGGGGGGGGAGAGGGAGTATTATGGATGATTGCCCCCCTACCTTAGATACTTCGGAAAGAGATTTTTGTAAATTTATATATTTAGCAAAGGACGTTGTTTAAAAACAGTAGTAAATTAGGGAAGCTACTTAAATGTAATATAAATAATTGGGCTGTTGGAATATCAATATATGATGTAATTTCATAGTTAGATTAAAACACAAATTTTAAGATTAAAGACAAATTTAAAAATAATTTAACTAAAAAAGAATTATGGTTTATGGGCTTGTCTACTCATAAATCATTAAACGTAAAAATGTCCTACTTTTCTGCTAGATGGTCTAGATCCATCAAATCATAAAAACTTAAAAATTTTCTCTCCCCTCCTTAAAAGATCGTCTAGATCAGACCCAGCTTGGCCTATGTAACCTTTGCGTAGTTAATTTATTTTAAAAAAAAACAGATTTTTAACACTGTTTGATTCAAGTAACTGCTCAGAACAAAACTTAAATTTGAAATTTTTTGAAAACATTTCAGTTAAATGCAGTGAACCTTTAACACTACCGTTTCCAGGGGGCGTTTGTTTACACTAACATTAAATAATAAAAAAACATTAGTAAATAAAGTCATATTTTAATAATCAAATTAGTATTGTTATTATTTTTTATTCCAATTATTAAGTTTAACAAAAACATAATAAGTATTTTTGATTAGATTTTTTTAATTTTGTTTTAGGAAAAAATTGGATACACAAAAAGTTGATAAGCAATAAGTTTGAAGAACACGGCTTGCTGCTTTATTGTACACCTGGAGAGTCTATTAAAGGTCATAAAGAAGGGTTGGAGCCCGAGTGTAACTTATTTTCATTACACGTAAATTACAAAGACAGCTTTCTTCCAAGTTGGTATTTAGTAATAAAAATATTATTCCTTACAAACGTTTAGTCTCAAAGTATTTTTATTTGTTGTTTAAAAAAACTATACTTATTGCAAAGGATTTTTTTAGATTGGCAGCAATCAGTATTTGTTTTATCTGTTACGGCATCTATATTGACGCTGCTCTCTACACTGTTATTCATGGGTTCGCAATGTATCAAACCTTTTACATATTGCAGTACAGTTCTTGTGTTTATACTTTCCACTTTATCCAGTAAGTAATAAATCTAACCTTTTCAAGATATAATTGGGAACATGAAATTTGTAATTAAGAAACGTAATATGCAGTTAAAGTTTCACAAACTCTAAATAAAAAACGTAAAGTATAATTGCAAATATGCTATATGTAATTAGTGATTCAGAAGATGTAATAATTAATTGAATGATGTGGGTAAGCTGCGTAATGATCTTAGCCAGTATCTATTTACATAATCACACGTGCTAACACAAACACTAATTATAACAAAATAAAAAAGTCATTAAAAAACACTTTACATTCGACTATGTGGAAATGTCTGATTGAGTGTTAATTGGAGCCGTCATTTTTTATAGTTTAAATTGAGAGCTTAGGTAATCAAATAGGTAATTCCTTTAAAAGAGATGATCCGAAAACCATACAACAAATAATGAATGAAACATGATTTAAAGAGTTTAGTGTTAAAAGTACTAAAGTTACAAAGTAAATGTTTTGAGAAAATCTACTTTGATCAAAGATATAACAATTCAAAATAAGGATTTAATATTTAACTGATCAAAATAGATTTTCTCAAAGCATTTATTTTGTGACTAAAATACTTTTAGCACTAAGCTCTTCAATTAGTCTACGACAAGTTTTTTTGAAATTAACTTTAATAATGCCATTAAAAATTACAGCAATGTTCAGTTAAACGCATACTTGGATGTCTTCCATATGTAGTTCATACCCCCAAAAAATATTTGAAAGAAAACTAATTATTTTATGTGCTGACTTCGGTTAACATCAATAAAGCAACAAACAATTTAAAGCAAAAAAAAAAAAAAAGGGGAAATAGTTTTTTCTTCGTTTATTCGCACTTTTATGCTTAAAAAGGCAAAATTTAAAACTGTGATTAAGCAAGAAAGGTTTGCTTTACAAACTTAAAACATTCAGGCAATCATAATCTAAAAAAAGAATGAAAATTGACTAGTGGCTCCTAAAAAAAGATCTAGTAAAATCTTATTTTAAAAACTTTTTGCCTTAGTGCTACTTCAACTCCTTTACATTACCACAATAAATATATCCTGAAATTTTCTAATCAACTGGATTATCATATCAAAAGATATTTAAAATGTAAAGTTCAAAATAACTCAAAATAGAAAACAGGCAAAAACACACAAACAAACAAGAAAACTTTATTATAATAATTAATAAGCTTCATAAGCTGGTACAGTTTAGTTTTGATTTTCTACATCCACAAATCCTTTCCTAATGGCTCTCAGTTTCTTTCTTTGCTCAGTCGCTTTTTTAGAGCACTTTCTATTCATTAATGTTATTCTTTAATTATCCAATTTCAAAGCATTATTTGTTAAAAAATTATTAAACGGTATACCTAGCTCAACAAATAAAGGTTCCATTCCAATAACTCCATTTATTAAATTCAATAATAGCAGAAAATACTTATAATTCTAGTACTTTCTTTGACACAAACACGCCTTTAGGGCACTTTATCCAAATAACATTATTCAATGACTTGTTGTTATTTTGAGTTTGCTCATGCAAGCATTTATTAAGCATTTCATTTTGTGAGAGATCTTGAAATATAAGTGTCAGCGATGTTTTTGTAATTTTGCCAGATTGTCAGGCACACCACCCATTTGTTGTACGTGGACAGAATTGATGACGAGATATTTTATCCAAAATTTCACAATTGTGAAAAAAATCAGCCCATACATCTCTTTTCATGGCATATATATTATGAATATTTTGTCCTATTGCAATTCCGAAATAACTTTGTATTAACTGCTTTAGTGCAAAGTCTTCCTTTTCCTATCGTTTTCTTATCGCAAAGAACTTTGCCTTATATTCTTGAATCAACATTCAACATCGTGTGCCCATTCTCTTCTGAAAATGTCTTATACATTTCAGTTTTTGTATATGAATGTTATTTCCATAAGATCTCCAATTTCTAAGTAAGAATTATACCTTAATGAATGTTTTTTGATAGATCGTTTAAAAATTACAATTGCACGGGCAGGCTCCGTTCTATCTGAGCTACCAATATGATTTATTTGACACTAATGGTTTGCTTTCCATTCTTGATAATCAGGTTTGTTTCAATTTTTATCCTACATACTGCATCCTTTGCATATTTTGGACAAAACTTGAGCGTCTATACACTTTCATTGCCATTACAGACTATTTTTTTATAATTCAAATAAGCATACATAGCTAATATCATTGTATAGAGCTTGAATTGACTTAAAAAATAAGGGGTCATTTGACCATTGAAGTTAAGCGGATCCAAAGTTATTGAATTTTTTGTAGCACAAAAATTTATAATTTTTTGATAAAAGATATAGGGCTTAAGTATGGAAAATTTCCAGTGTTATGGCACCGAAAAAGAGAGTATTTTTAGATCATATTGACTTATGAATAACTTTTGAACCGTTACTACATTTGACTTAAAACTTTCCACAGTCATCCAATAACTATAAAAAAATAAAACACAATTTTTTTTGAATCTGTCGGGATTGCCTAGAATCATCTATTTTACAGACTAAGGGGTTTTATTTATTTACTTAGTTTTGGAAAATAAAACTTGGGGTTACATTATAATTACACCATGCAAATATGCATAAACGAATCATGGAATCCAAATAATAAATTTTAAACTATTGTTTACCGGTCAGTAAATTACTGCAAAAGGCTGCACAAACCAATTGGGCTGATCGACTTCGAATATATTTGATATATTGAACCGTTATTACATTTGACTTGAAATTTTCCATAATGATCCAATTTTTTTTTTAAATCTGACGGTATTGATCAGAATCATCTATTTTACAGACTGAGAGTTTTCACTTATTTACTTAGTTTTGGAAAATAAAGTTTGAGGCTGTATTTTAATTACACTATGTAAATATGCATAACCGAATCATGGAATCCAAATAATAAATTTTAAAACTATTGCTTAATTTACCGACCGATCAATAAATTACTGCGTAAGGTCATTGAAATTTGTCGGAATAATTCAGAATAATCTAATTAATTGACAGAAGATTCTTCATTAAAGTTAAAATTCAATTTTTAATGAAAATAACTTACAGCAAATGAACTTTCTAAAATTTGGTGTACTTACTACAGCAATAGACAGATATAATAGCAGAAATTCTACCTAAATATGTAAAAAAAATTATTATCAGAAACACAGAAACACAATAGTGTGTTTAAAATATTTTGTTAATTCGTTTTAAAAATTATAAATTAAAAAAAATTAAAACTAGTTAAGTATAAAAAAAAAACTTACTCTTTGAGATTGGTTATGTAAACCTTTGAAAACGCCTAAGCGTTTATGTAAACTTTTGAAAAGGCTTAAGTAAAAAAAAAGTACAAACTCCGATTTTTAAAAATTTTCAGAGTATGACTCCGACTCCAACTCTAACTCCAACTTCGACTCCAAAGCAAAATTTTTGAAAAATTCTTTCAATTCTTTAAAAAAAATTACGCGATAATTAAAAATTTTTTTTGTGCCAAATACATGAAAAGTTCCTTGAAGATTAGATATTTTGCATATGCACGTGCAATACCGAGAAGTTTTACTAGAGAAGTTTTACACTAAACAAAATCGCGGTTCCGACTCCGCTACAAATGTCACAACTCCGACTCTACGACTCCAACTCTACAGCTCAGCGTCTAAGATAAAAAAATCAAAATAAAATAAAAAAATGTTTTTATTCTAAAACTTATTTCTTGGTTTTTAGTGAATGATTAGAAGTAGAAAGTTTCAGTAACGAAACAATCTAATAATCATTTTTAACAATAGACACCAGCCAAGTTGTCTATCAACAAATAATATCACAACAACAACATCACATCAACAAACACACCGACCCTGTGGCACTAAACACTCCTAATTCACACTAATGTCACTAAGTGATAGGTTAACTTTTAACCAAAGTTAATGATCATCCTGAATAGCTCAAGGGTGGCTCTATTTACACATGGAATAAGAAATATATAGGGTTTGAATCATCCTGTTTTAGAACTGACTTGCTAACTGTCGTTACAGAAAGGTTCTAAATAGCATTAGATAGAGGTGATGAGGCTCTGGATTCTACTGCTCTGGATAACAAAGGCTTTCGATAAAGTCTGCGATGATGGACTTACTCATAAGCTCTCTTCATATGTTGTATCTGGCCAAGTCTTTACAATGTCTTCGTAACGCTATTGATTTTCCTAAATTGATGAATAGCAACAATGTTACTATGTCTTCTACATCGTCTTGGTTTATCTCTTCCTACTGATCTCTCATAAAAACCTAAGATACAAACCATTGTAATGTTAGTATTTGTATACAATTATATAGTATTCTATTGTTCCTTAGTGCTCCAAAAATTCTTATTCATCTAGTTTTTTTCATCAAACATCAGTTCTTTAGAATTTGCTCCATTCATCTATTCTTCCTGATTCATATCATTTGCAATCTTTCAAATTGTCTGTTAATTATTATCTAGCTATATAAACTTCTTTTTGGCTCTTTCAGTAACTTCTAACTCTAAAAATGGTTGCTTATAGCCTTTTTGGAAATAAAGATGTTTAAAAAGAAAAAAATCAATCTTGCATGACTTAACAAAAGATTTTTTAAGCTCTGATTTCTCTTTTAATGATACTTATTTACTGACATTGTTGGTTTGTTACCTTCTAATGCTTGTTTTACCCGTACTTCTATTGTTCCAAATCAAATTTGTTTCTGATTTAAACTAAGAAATTGCTAATGATGATTTTTCGTGCTCTGTTACCCCAATTTCTATTGTATACATTCCTTTAGGAAACGGTTTTAAAATTTCTTCTTAAAACGTAATTTAATGAAGAGAATCTCCCAGTTTCCAATTTGGATAAAAAAAACTACCTAAATTATCTGGTGATTAGCTCTATCAAATAAAGAAATATAAACGGAGAATCAATAAGCTGAAATTGCAAAATAGACAAATTAATAGATGTAATAAATATAAAAGAAAATATCAAACAATATTGTCAAAATAAAATGTTTAAAGTCTCAACAAAAAAGAAGTTAGAAAGAACTGTAGGATTAACCAATTGTTGCAAATAAACTTTAGATTGGAAAAATAAATTAATTTGGCTAAAAAGCGTTCACAATCAGATCGACAAAAAGCATGGTACTTATAGAAAAAAATTGAAAACACTGTTTTGAAAACATATGATGAAACGAATTATTAAATCTTATAGGAAAGTTTGAATTACTTTAAAAATCTTTCAAAAGAGCTGAAGAAAAGAGTTAATACTTTTGAAAAAAATTGACGTTTTTGAAGGAGATATAATGATGAAATTCGTTCGGTATATAACGACCTTTTAAGTAAAAAATTTTCTGTTAATAATGTTGAATCTGTTATCAGAATTGTACTACAAAAAATAGCTGGAATAGCAAAAAAATCTTTGGATGCTGAAGTTTTAGTGAAATGAACTTTTTATCTAAAGTAAAAGGCAAAATTTTCGAAGTATAATTTTAGGAAGGTTGGTTGTTTTCAAGTCACAACATCATCTGGTAGCTACACGTTTGTGATAGAAGATATGTTTTCGGGCGAGGCTTAATTTGATTTCGGTGAGCTGAAAAATTTACTCACTTATATGTCTCAGATATTTTCACCTGAAAAGGAGAACTACGAGGATGATCTTTTTCTGGAACAATCCAGACAAAACTTTTTAATTGACTGATAAACTCTGCCAATTTCTCGAAAAATCATTACAACTTGTACATTTGCTGCAAAATAGATTGCTTTACTTTACTTTTCTGTATAATTTTATAAGTTTTTGAAGACTGAAAATTTTTCTTCTAACGGGTGATGCGGAAGTTATCGGACAAAATAAAAACGTCAATAACTTATTTAGAAATAAAAAAACAAACTACTATTATATTTTTTTAAATAAAGCATTTATCTTTTAATAAAAATATATTATTTTTTATATGAAAAAAAACCACCATCTGCAATTAATCTCAATTTTGCTCTGACGCCTTTTATATGCGACTGTAAAAAGTTTAAATCAATTTCTTGTAGTTTTAGTTTAATGCGATCAATCATAACTTGCTCTGTTGAAGCTTGCCAATCTCCCTCGTAAACCTTCTGTGCCAAATGTCCCCAAAAATTTTTAATTGGTCGTGCTTGAGGCACATTTGGGGGATTGGATTCTTTATCGACGTAATAGACATATTGGTCCAACCAATTTAGAGAAGTTTTAGAATAATAAGATCTTGCTAAATCTGGCCAAAATAAATAGTTAAAGTCTCCATGACACTTGTGAATAAATGGAAGAAGTCGTTTTTCTAAACATTCATTAATATAGATTGATGAATTGATCGCCACAGCCTTGGAAGTGCGAAATAATGGCTCGGACATACCACGGTCAGATATGGCTATCCACATTAATAATTTTTTTGGAAATTTCTCTTTTCCTATAAAACGAACACTTTCTGGGCATGTCTTTTTGTTGTTTGTGTAGTATCCTGAATTTCCAGGCATGTTGTCCCCTGCAAAACAAAAGTATTTTTCGTCATCGATGACTAGAAACGATTTTGTGTTATAGAGTTGGTTACCTAGTTTCCAGCTTCTTTTCTTTGCGTTTATTTATTGTTCTATAGTGTATTTTGGAGTCTTTTCACGTTTTCTATATTTAATATTCATTTTTTTTAACTGACGACCATTTGTCGATTGATTTACACCGAATTTAATACCTATTTTTCTCTGACTGACCCCTTTTTGATTGTTGACAAGTCTCGTTTTTTTCGGCTTTCTTTTCTCTAGTCCAGGATGTCGGACGACCGGGGTGCTTTCTATCAGAAAACGATTGAACAGTTTTAAGTCTTTTTAGGTTATCATATATTGTACTTCGAGCAAATCATTCCTTTTCAAAATGATTTACGATTTTTTTATTTTTTATATTAGGTTTATTTACAAAAAACATTTTTAGTCGCTTTCGAAAAGATTCTCGTTCAGCTGCATTTAATCTCATTTTAAATAATTGTGTTTCAAATAATAAAGTTTATATTTTATAGAACGTTTATGCCCACGCATAGAACCACAAAAACTAATTATTATGCTCAAATAATGAAATTAGGATTTGTCCGATAACTTCCGCATCACCCGTTATACACAACTTTTATAGTAACATAACAGTTTTAATTTATAGCAAAATCCATTACGCTTATCTAGATTGTTCTCAAGAATCAATCTAGAACCACACTCAAGTCATTTACCAATATAAGCTATAATATAATATAAAAATCTGCTATAATATCTATAAGGTCTAGAAATTTTTTTAAAACTTGAAGAGGTAACATTTTTGTTTAATGATAACAACTGTTTCTTTGGTTGGTCTATAGTGTGTTGGTTACCACAAAACTTCATTTTATGTTTTGAAAGAGTTGATCAAGGCATACTTTTTTTTTCTGCTTTAAAAACAAACTTTATTTGAAAAAAACAACAATAGCAAAAATCAAATGAATACTATAACTTGGTTGATTGTAAAAACTGCAAATAAGGAACTCTCATTTCACGTGATAAAAATGTTGTTTTAAAGTATGGATTTTTAATAAGTATTGCCTTACTTTTTCAGCTAAAATATTATTTATTACACCTTGATTATGCAAGTTTTCCAGCTTGAAATGAGGGTTGTTTTAACCTAAAAAGTTCATTACTATGGCTATGCTACTTTAATGAACACCACTAATATATTTGAATTTATTATACTTTTTTGCATAAAAAAAACTAAACTTTTTTTAGATTTTTGACAACAAATGGTGATATGAACCACTTTAATTTTAATTTAACTTTTGCGTTATGGGTGATTGTGTGACGCGCAATACGTGTTCAATTATCTCCAATTATTATTTTTTTTTTTGCTGCAGTATGGGGTTATCCATAAAGTACATACGCTTTTATTTCGACCCTCCCTCTTTTCCTCCGCATTTTGCTGTATGTTTTTTAAAGACCACCTCCCAAAAAATACCTATGCTTTTAACCTACCTACCCAACATATTATGATATTTTTTTTTAAATTAGTGTCTCCTTACTTTTATAATTGACCACCTACCCCCCATCTCATATACGCCATTTGCAGACCCCTTCTTCCCCATCCGAGCGTACGTACTTTACGGACGATGCCTAACTTTATTTTCTCAATATTGCGACTGCTGTTCCTCAAATCCAGAAACAAATTCAGAGGGAATGCAGTTCACATTTTCTAAGGCTTTTTTATTACTGTATTTTTAAAAAGGAAAACAATCTACCTTCAAGAAGTTGACAATGATTGTTGCGGTAACGTTTTAATGTCATGGTGACGTTTTACATTAAATTTTCTCTTAACATTTTAATTTTGATAGCTACTTATGTCCGTTGATGAAATTCATTTTAAATCCAAATTAATAATGACTCAATTTAATCTTCTGTTCATTTATGTGGCTTAACTTTGTTGATAAAATATGAACTTCCATTGGAAATTTAATTGAATAATGTTTTACTGAATGTAAACAAGCTTGGTGATATAAATGTTGACGCGGATTTAACTTAATGACAGACTTTTAGGTAAAATAAACATACAACACAATAATTTTTCCTCAGTATTCTTAACTCATAGAAATATAATATTAGTTAAGTAAACTTCATATTTAAAAAGAACTTTTTTAAGCAGTGAGTTTATGTCGTACGCTAAAAGCTTACATGGTGCACCTTTAAAAGCTTACATGGTGCATATGCATTTGGAATTTACAATTTATCAATTAAATATTACAAACTCTCAATTAAGTTTTACAATTTCTTAATTACATTATGTTTTTCTTAGTTAAATATTTATCAAATAAATTTATTTATCATTTATGTTCTCAGTTACATCTTGAAAAGGTGTAGGTGCTTCAATTGTTTTTTACTAGTTTGACGTCATTATTTAGACGTCGCCCAGTGGAGACAAATAAAAACATTAACTAATAAAAATAAAAACTTGCTACTAATGAATAATTGCTCATTTTTGTTCAAATAGTAAAGTTATCATAGTTAAGACACAATCTCATAACCAACAAAACCGTGCTCAGTTAGCTTGCATCATCCCATCCATTTTTGTTATGAACTTTTTCATACTTAGAAGTTTGATTAAAATATTTATTCGAATAATAAGCTGACTGAGGTCAAAGACAACTATAAAGGGTTACTAACCAATTTCTAACAGAACTTGTCTCA
The DNA here is from genome assembly GCF_038396675.1 of Hydra vulgaris. NCBI lineage: Eukaryota > Metazoa > Cnidaria > Hydrozoa > Anthoathecata > Hydridae > Hydra > Hydra vulgaris. The sequence continues at coordinate 35,884,017 of NC_088930.1, forward strand.
GATCGAATCCGCAAGGTGCTTAAAGGCATTCTTTGATGATTTCAATAAATTTGCCCTATGCAATTTATTTAAATTTATTTAAGATAATAAAATTAAGAATTTAGTATGACTGTCATTTACTCAAATGTGTTGTCAATAAAATCAAAAAATAAAAAAAAAAAACATTACATCAAGTATATGGTAAATAAAAAAAAAAGTTATTAATGACAAATGCAAATGCTGCAAAAACTTTTCATTGTACATAAAGTATATGATACGACATATTAAAGTAAATAAAAACTAATAATGTTGCATCAACTTGTTGTACACGAGGTCAAAAAACAAAACAATAAGACGGTACAAAATCACAATATGTAAAAAAAAATCACATTTAATTACTACCATAAGCCATATGCCATTAATATACCAAATTATAATATGATTGAATTATGTATAATATTACGTGTAATTTGTTCCATAAGACTACTGTATGACATAAATAGAAATTTCAGAAATGTTTGAAGTTACGAATTGGCATTTATTGGGGGACTTTTTTGGGCAATCTTCAATAATTTTTTTCAATTTGTTACTGACAATTTTTTTTGCATCGATTCAGCCATTGCTTAGAAACAACTTTTTATGATATACTCATAGTCAGAACTTATTCCTGGTTACGTAATTTACTTTCCCACTATTACTATTTTTCTGAACCTAAAACAGTTAAACAAGCCAAAACTAAAATGTGATCAATTTAGATATAAAAAAAATGTCTTTAAAAATATCAACAGATGGCCTTTTTATTGAGAAAAAGGCAAACCTAACTTATTCGAAAGTTACAGAGGAGGAGGGTGTTATATTTAAAATATTTGTTATAAATAATAAGCCTATACATAAAACTAATGCCACTGAACTGCTCATTTTTAGTACATATGGGACATTTCAATACAATCAAACAACAAGTTAGTAAATTCGTAAATTTGGCTACGAGTTTTGTTTCAACTTTAATTAAAAAATATACTTAAACAATCATAATATGCATATAAAGTTTCTTATTGTGAATTAGATTGTATAAAAATATTATACTTACACTTACTGTTGCGCTGTGAAAAAATATAAAGTTTGAAACATATAAGTGATTATTTTTCAGCACCAATGTAATAGGACAGCAGAACATTACTTGAAAATATTTGGAAATGGTATAATGATTAAAATTACTGTGTTTATATTTGCAGAAAAAAATATAAAAAATACCAAATATTTTAAAAATGTATATACACATTTTAAAATACTTTTTTTTTCCTGGCCCAAAGTTACCCCAAGAGGTGACTTTAGGCCAGGAAAAAGTTACCCTTTGAAGGTAGCTAAAATGCTTACTAAGAACAGAAAGCAATACAGCATTTAATAAATATTTTTTTACCTAAATAAAAGAATATGGAGAAATTCTAAGGTCCACGTATGTTTGACAAAAACATGTTGGCTGGTTTATTTATTTGAAACGTCACGAACACATTTAGAAACATCTTTTCAAAGTTTTTTAAATGATACTAAACAATGTTATTTTTGTTTTACATATGACGTGTAACATTTCCACTGAAGCCTAATAATGAGAAAATAAATTCATTAGATTTTTTTCATTATACTTTTTTGTAGTAATATCAATGATTCAGTATAAGTATTTATCAACAGTTCGGTATGCATTACCGAAGTTCTGTAATCTTAAAAAAGAAGAAATTGCCATCATTCTTCAATTGCATAATCAGGAAAAAAATACTTGGGACATAGGAAAGGAAATTAAATAATACCATTTGACGCTAGCAAGTTGGCTGAAACGGTATTTGGCAGAACCTGAACACAAGACCCCCATCAGGGGAAAAACGTTTGGAAGACCAAGGAAAACAACTAGGAGTGCAAATAAAATTGTAAAATGTGCAGTAGTTAATAATCCTTTTATTTCTGCACGCCAATTAAAGTTTAAGATTGCTTAAAAACGTCTCCATTAGATCATTGCAACATAGGCTGCAAAAAGAGCTCAGGTTGCTTTTGCGCCGTTGTGTCAAAAAACCTCTCATCACAGCCGCCATGAGAAAGAAATAATTTAATTTTGCTAAAATTTACGTGCGTGGGACATTGCCGATTGGAAAAAAGAAGTGTTTAGCAATGAGTTAAAGTTTGCAACGTTTTCAAGTTGTCTAATAAGCATGTGTTGGCCCATAGGCAGCAACCGCTGCGGTTGACTATGAAACATTTCCCTGGTATCATGGTTTGGGGATGTTTTTCTGCAGTTGGACGCGGGGGACATTATTTTTTCCTCCAAATGTAACAATGACTGAAGATCTTTATATTAAAGTCCTTAATGACCATCTTCTGCAATTTATGCCGTTCCATGGAATCACTACTTTTTGCGGCTGCTGTATATCTTTATCAGCAAAAAACCTAATAGATTGATCATTTGCAAATAAGTTTGTAGTACGTTGTTACTTATTATCAACCAACCCATTCATTATTTTAAGGATTCTGTAAAATTTTCTGTTATTTGTTGCCCGACGCAAAACTGATGCAATCACATAAAGATTATAATGTTAACTTAAGCATTAAAAAAACGTCCAAAAAAAATTGTCATACGCCAATTTGATGTTAAAACTTTCATAGAAAAATATGCTGCGCTTAAATCAGATGAAATGCTCTTATTTATTATCTGCCTCGCAGATAATAAATAAGAGCATGAGTTTGCTAGTGCGCTTGAACCTCAAAAAGTACTTTAGTTGATAATTAAATCTCCAAGGTTTATAGGATTAATAAATTTTTCTTTATATTGTTCAAAAACTTAGGTTTTCAAAGTGTTTAATTGTATTATTTTATAAGAAATAAATTAGGAGTTTCTCGAAACGTTTTATGAAGCAAATTATACGTATTACTACATATAATTCAGTAATATTGTAATTTGATATATTATTAGCATATGCCTGGTGGTAATATTTAAATTTGATATTTTTCAACCTTGAAATTTTGCACCGTCCTATTGTTTTGTTGACCTAGTGTAGAGAAAGATGTTGCGGCATTATTAGTTTTTATTTACTTACTTTAATATGCTATTGTCATATACTTTGTATAATATAAAATGTTGTTGTTGTATTTGTAACTTGGCATTAATTAATTAATTAAAAAAAAAAAGAATATGCAAGTATTATATACATGATGTAATGTTTTACTCTTTACTTGATGTAATGTTTTAATTAATGTTTTAAGAATATGCTAGCATTATATACTTAATGTTGGACTTAAATTTATAAGGTTATGTTTTGTAAATTTGTCAGGGTGAAATGAAACGTGATTTTAAAAGTGTTTCTATTATCTAATATTAACTTAAATTAAATGAATCTTTTCTTTTTTTTGCTGCACCTTTGCTATGTAGGCCTAAATAACCAAGTTGTTTTTTAGAGTCACTGCTAATATGCCGCAAATATAAAAGATGTTATGACAGGGTATAAAAAGCAAAGGAAATTAAAACTCAGCAACAGACTTTTACCATTGACAGCAGCTTCACAGATGTGTAGTATGAGATTTTAAGTGTGAGATTAGATCGAACAAGTACTCCTAACACGAGAATAAAAAAAAAGAAGTGCTCTATGGAAAAAGTCTTAGTAAAATAGACCTTCATGACTTTGATAAAAAAGTAGATCCGCAAACTTCCACTGCTAATGCAATAATTGTTATAGCAATAAAAGTTAGCAATAATACAAATTTTTAACCAGTTCAGTCGTAGTCAAAAAAATCCAGTAAAATTAAAAAAATAAATTATTCATCGTCAAACAATGGTGACTTTTTTCAGAATAGCAATATATTATTAATTATTTTTTTCTAATTCAGAAAAAGCTATTGACTTTGATATCGCTTATGCAAACCCTTCAAACGCATTATCCCGGGTAACTATATGGTGATCAAAGTTTATGGTAAAATTTGATCACCATATTTCCTTCAAATGTTACATTTTAAAATTGAACTAGCTTAAAAATAACGGTTTTTAAAGAACATATATAAAACATATATAAAACATATATGAAGTGAGTGTCGCAAACAAACAATGATTGACGAAGAAACTTTGATCTCCAGAAAAAATGGTATTCAACTAGTCCTCAATGTGATTTAAAAAGTCCTCGTCAATACTGAAATAAAAACTCCTTTTAAAACCATCCTTCAGTTTACCCGTATAACAACTGATACCAGAATTTACTAAAATTTTTCTAAAGTACCTTTATATGTTATTTTATACTATTTATGGTTTATATGAGATTAACAGAACATTTTTTTTAATTCAACTTACCTAAAGTTTAAACGGAAAGATACATGATCTTAAAGACCTATTTTTACTCACCCAATTTTGCAGGGTGAGTAGAAACAGGGGGTTATTTGCGTTCTTTTGTTTTTTAATAAATGTAGCAAGCAACATTTTACCGCAAAGTATTATTACCTGACAGCAGCACTACAGCCCTAAGTTTTGGGTTAATTTTTTTTACTTATGTTGGATAGGAAAATTTTTAATTTCCACTTCAAAAGTGTTTCTACTCACTTCAATGGGTTACTCCCCTTCTCATGGCATTATATTTATTTTATAACGACACAACTAGAAATATCATAAAATTCTAAGCCTTTTCAGATTGTAACAGAAATATTACGTTAAAGAGTTCTTCTTCCGTAAGTCAATGATTGTTCATTACATTCATATTATTATATTTTATGAAGTTTCAGGTTTTACTGTACTGGGTTCTACTTTTAATGTTTAGTTATAACCTGCATTAACAAAATACTGATTAAGTTTTTCTACTTATAAACTTAACAAAAATTAACTTATTGTTTGTCTTGGTTTCTTACCTTACATAACATAAGGCTGTTATTTCATTAATAAAGCGAGACACTAACTTTTATCAGTAAAGCAAGAAATCAACCTTCATTTTTTCGCCAAATTATTTTTTAAGTAAAAAGTTTGGAGATTTTGAAATCTCTTCATTAGTTTAATTTTGATTATTTAAGTTTTTTCTTTTATAACATGCTTGTTTGTAAACAGAGGAAATAAATTTCTGCTCAACTTTTTTTCAGAATTCTTTTTTAAAAATTTAAACCTTTTCGAACAGTCAAACTTAAGAACAAACTTTTTTTGAGAATTCAAAAAAGTTAAAGTTTAAAAAACTTTAACTTTTTTGAAAAACCATCAAACACTTTAAACTAAAGTTTAACGTGTTTGATGGTTTAAGGTTCGTTTTTTATAAGAATCGGGCAAAGTTAGCAACTTGAAATAGTTGAGTTATTGGGTTTTCTTGTGAACTTCAGGGATATTTCAAATCATTTTATAAGAAAAACCTAAAAATTTGCAACCGTAATTCAAAGCTGTTCAAAAGTTATTGCGGTTTGAAGTTTCATAAAACGCTGACGTTTTAAAGTCAAGATTTTATGAAGCTTGATCATTTTGTAAAGCTATCCATGTTTGGATGTAACAACTTCAAATAAAATGAATACTAAGATAAAGTTTATATCAATTTTGAGATGCCAAAGAGGTACTGACTTTTTTTTTTTGAAAATGGTTTATACACATATACTTTCTATAAATTAAAAGACTTCAATAGGTGGTTTTGCCTAAATGAAGATATATTCAAAATGACTTTTGACAGAAAAAAAATATTGTTGCCCAGTGGGAATGCGTCGTACGAGGAACGTCTGTCGGACGTCTTCCGGACGTCTGGACCTCCAGGAAACGTCAAACGGACGACCTTTGGACGACACCTGCCCACATGATAGAATAGGTAGCTATTAACATATAAAATTTTTCAATTTTGGTTATTGTTTAATGCATGAAATTTATTTATTCATGATCCCTGAATTCAAATCTTATTTTAGCTATAAAAATAGTAGATTTATGATTTTAATTGAATTATTTAAAACATTTAAAAAATAAAAATAAAAATCCTTATTTTTTTATTAGTGTACATATTATTATGATATTTATAATACCATTTTAATAATACATTTTTAATGTTATGTATAATTTAACAATATACATATTTAATATAATAGTCTGCTATTTTTACAATGCAACTCATGTAAAATCCCGAATAACGTATTCTTATTTTATTATGTAAGTTGTGAAAAGCGTAGGAACAGTTTTTGGCGTTTACGAGGTTTATGATTTATATAAATCTACAAATATTCTTTACTAGTTGCTTTTGCAATGTCTAATAATTAGTATTATTTATAAATATGTTAAGTGTTTTTTTAATGATATTTTTATGTTTGTGGATTGTTATGTAATATAAATTTACATGAAATTTGTAAAATGCAGAGTTTGAAGTGATAGAAGAGTTTGGTTTGAAGTGATAGAAGAGTTTGGTTTGAAGTGATAGAAGAGTTTGGTTTGAAGTGATAGAAGAGTTTGGTTTGAAGTGATAGAAGAGTTTGGTTTGAAGTGATAGAAGAGTTTGGTTTGAAGTGATAGAAGAGTTTGGTTTGAAGTGATAGAAGAGTTTGGTTTGAAGTGATTGAAGAGTTTGATTAATAAAAGAGTAATAGAGTTTGATTCAGAGTCGAATGTTGATTATACAAAATGCTGTTTGTTTTCTGAAGATTTATGTGGGGAGCATTAAAGATCAAGACTAACTGGATTATTTAAATGCGGCAAGTTAACACAAGTGTTTGCTGATGGGTTTACCGAAAAATATGAAGTGGAGTTGCGAATTCATGTAAAAACAAGTAATGAATAAGTTAAATGTGCTTTCCACAAACAATAGTATGACAGTATATACCAAAGCAATTCTTACTTCCATGCCGTAAAGTTTCTCCAACAAATAAGGAAATGACAAACAAAAAGATCTCCGAAAAGCAACTAGAGACCAGTTTAAAAATATTAACAAATGTTTTTCTGGTTCTTTTCCACTACCTGGTAAGCTGTGCAGAATTTACAGAAACAGCATGTTTCTAAATCACGACCAATTAGAGAATAATTCTACTTAAAACGCTTGAATTAGTTTCTCCAGAAAACTCCTTTTCTTCAGAAAGTGAATGAATTATCTTTTTCTATTCTTTTTAATGAATTATCTATTCTTTGAATGAATTATTTATCTTTTAATGAGTTATCTATATTTTTCTATTCTTTTTAATGAATTATCTATTCTTATCGACAAGCGCTCCAGATGTGAAATGGCATATTAGAAAAATACATATCAATGAAGCATCAGCTTCTACAATTAACTACAATAAAAGAAAGTTCAATGAAGCTGTAGATAACTTCAAAAAAATCTATTCTGAAAAAGGTGGACAATCTTTTAAGATTATGGATGACTCAACGCAACCATTATCAGTTATTCCAGATAATTAAATACTGCTCAATGAATTTTATCAAAACACACTAACATTTAGTCAAAAAGTAATTATTTTATCCGCAATACCACCACTAAAAAATTATTCAAAAGAATATTTCATGACAAATTTTAAATGTATCAAGTAAGATTATTTCATTGAACAGCACTTAAATATATATTTCTTTGTTCTCAAAAATATAGTTATCAAAGAAATAGTTAGCTACAGAGGCAAAAAAGTATCGACTGGTTCCTAATAAAAAAAAAAAAATAAGTCTTAAAAACTAACATTTACCAAAGTTAACTTATCAAAAAATGATAAGGACATTGGAAAAATTTTCCTTATTTATATATTTATATCTGGGCTTGTTCAAGGTTATTGGAAAATATGTTCAGTGCCGGTTTAACCCACGGACACACCGGACACGTGCTGGGAGGCTTCGGAGTTTAAGGGGCCAGAGCATCTAAGTGAAATTTTGAAATATGTATAATTTGAAGGAAAAAATATTATTAGCCTCTATCTTTAATTTCCTCTCATATCCCAAAGATTTTTAAACTTTGCAGTAACAACTCATACGACATATTGCAGGTTGGACGTTTTTTTTAAAGACATAAGTTCGAACATAATGGCGAAAAAAGAAACAAATTTAATGAATAAATCAAGCAAATACAAAAATAACAAATAGTTGTAGAAAAAAAATTATTTAAAGAGAATTAACAAAAAGAAAAACGTAACCAGGGCCTACGACACCGAGGGGACACTTGCCCCCCCCCCCTTTTTTTTTTTTTTTTTCTAAAGGAATTTTTTTTTTTTAGAAAATTCAAGATGTAGAGGACTTTTTTTAGAAATTGAAAATTGTGCTCCTCCACTTGAAAACCCGTGTTGTCGGCCATGGTAACGAAATTAAAAAAAGATAATGGAATGAAAGTTAAAAATAATTTAAGCAAAGTATGAAAGAGAATTACAATAACGTTATAAAAATATAAGGAAAAAAGATTTTCATGAATGGAATGTGTTTTGATGATTCAGAATGGAATTCGTTTCAGAATTTTTGATGATTCAGAAGGAAATTCGAATTCAACATGGAATGCGTTTTGATCAGTCTTGAAGTAAAGTGTTTCTAAACGTTTGTTTGTGTAGAATATTCTATATAATAACGTGTATTTGTTAGCCAAGCGTATCCTATGTTAAAATGTTTATGAATGTTAGTGGGCTTTATTTTTATTTTCAGTAATATTGTAGAAATACTATTTATTTACGACTTACTTTTCAGTTCGTTGTTTAAACTATTTGTATTTTTTATTTATTTTATATCTTTTTAATTTAGTTGCACAACTTAAATTTTTCATTAAAACGTTTACTATTTATGGTGCATTATATGAAAAAAAAGTAAACAAAAAAGAAATAATTCTAAACAAATATATTTTGCCGTAATAGAGAATGTAATTTTTAAATATACGCCACAGTTGAGGGGTTATTATTACTTTTTTTTTTTTATTAATGAGGCATTCATTAAAAATATCCGTTCATAAAAGTGGTATTTATCTTGAGCGATGTTAAGATTTAGTGTACGGATTATTTATTCATTTATAAATTTTAAGTATTAATATTATGATTTATAATATATTATTATAAATAATAAAGAATACTTATTAGAAAACTAAAAAGTAGCTGATGAAATAAAATGAGTGAGCGAGAAAGTCTAGATGAACGCCCAGGAAAGAGAAAATCTGGAGCTCGTCAAATAGAAGCAGAAGAAGGAAAAAAAAAAGGAGATGAACTCATTTTAAAATTACCAAAAATTATGAGCTTTTTCTATCCTATTCAACCAAAAGGTATAAATCATTTTTAATTTTTGTTATCTATATTTTGGTATTTTAATTTTTAAATTACTAGAAGGCAAATAAATCTAAAAAATTCTTAAATTTTAATAGGTCAGGAAAAATCTTTCCCTTTATGCAAATGAGTCCCTATCCAGTTCTTAATGAAACTCAAGATAAAAATGTCCACTTTGGCCCACGAGTCACAGGAAGTGTAGACACAAGAGCGCAATGAAAAACTTCGCAAACTTCATCGAGGTCATTCAGACCTGTTTATTAGGATGGAAAATAACGAAGGAAGGAAATTATTACGCGATTGGGTTCAGCTTTTAAAAATAAACAGAGGCATGTACTCTGTAACTTGCTATTTTTTTGGAAAAACGAAGAGCAGCTTATGTGAAAAAAGAGGATTTTGGAACTGACAACATCTTAAAACCTTCCTTAGTGAACATGAGCAGACCATGGAGCACTTTCATGCCATTGCCACATTCTTATTTCGAAGTGAAGCAGTCAATGGAGCGATAGATTTAGAGTTTACCAAGCAATATCAGACTGAAAAAGAGTATTGGACCCAAGTTCTACGACAAACAATCAAAGTTATTAAGCATCTCTCTTCTATGTTTGCGCGTAATATATAAAATATTTAAACACATAAGTTTAAACTAATAGTTATAAACACTTTAATTGAATCATATTTATTACGTGATATCATTTATCACGTGGTAATGCTGCTAAAATTTTTTTGAAAATGAAAATGATTAGATATTTTATTTATTGTTCATTCTCAGAGAATTTCATTCCGCGGATCAGACGGAAAACTATACAGTATTGAGCAAAATTTGATCCTTTCCTCGCCACTTGATAACTCATGGAAACAAAGGAAAGGAAGTACCTCGTACTTATCTAAAAACATTTGCGAAGAAATCCACTTGATAGCCGCCAAGGTTTTGTAATTTATATGTAATATGATCATCCTCAAGTAACATGTTGTGGTACACATTTTTATTTACTTCAAACATAGCTCCTTAGTTAGCAAAGTCAAATTTGCGAAATATTTCTCAATCATTGTTGATTCTATTACTAATGTGAAGCACATTGACTAACTCTGCTTTATTCTGCGTTATGTTTGTTTTATGTTATGTTATGTTTGTTTTACAAAACAGAAAAACAGTTGAACGGTTCTTAGCATTTATTCCCATGCATAATCATTTTGCAGTTTCCATGCTTAAAATTGTTTCAAAAAAGTTAGATTAACATTCAAAACTGCCGTGTCCAGTCATGCGACAATACTAGTTATATGTCTGGAATCTACTTTGGTTTACAAGCAAGAATTAAAGAAATCAACGTTCTTTCCTAATACATTCAACGAGCTGCTCACTCTTTGAACCTAGTAGGAGTGAGTGCTGCGGAATCCAACGGAGCTGTTAATAATTTCTTTAGCTTATTTCAAGAAATTTATAACTTCTTATCTGCATTAAAGCAAAGATGTGATGTCTTAAAGTCAAAGTTCTCTGCTGGAATACGTGTTATGGCTTCCAAGACTCTCTCACAAACTCATTGGTCAGCTCGTACTGGTGCTTGTTTAGCCATTGAAAAGAGTTATTTTATTTACAAGGTGACTAAGAGTTGTTTAGAAAATCAAATATAAGCATATTTTATTTTTGCGTGTGGATACTTATTAACAAGTATTTTCTATATAGGCGGCTCTTCTTGATCTTAACGACAATCCTTTTCAGAAAGCAAAAACAAGAGCAAAAGGCCTTCGGAATTTTGACTAAAATGGAACAACTTGAGACAATTATTTTAAAAATGTCATAATTGGTTACTTGCAGAATGTAGAGATGATTGAAAATCTAATTTAGAATAAACCAAAAACGAAGAGAAAGAAAAACTAAAATGCGATACTCTCAAAAGTATTGAATCTATATATTCTTGGATGAAGCATATTCTTCAATACGGTCAACAAAACAAAGCCAAAGCTATGAGCCAAAATAACAATGAGACCTGCTGTGGTGCCTTAAGTGATTAGTCTCAAAGAATACTTCCTGTTGAGTTCCGAGAAGGACAGAACATGGCCGCCGACACGGGTTTCGAAATGGAGGAGCACCATAGTCAATTTCTAAAAAAAGTCCTCTATATCTAAAATGTTTAAAAAAAAACAAACGGTTCTTTAGAAAAAAGGTGGGGATGGAGTTGAGAGGGGGAAATGCCCCCGTGGCCCCTCCGGTGTTGTTGGCCTATTTTTGGAAGAAAGGTCAATGAATATTAACTGATTTTTTTTACAAAAATGATGTTTGCGAATTAAAGAAAAGAGTACATAACACAATAATACAAAAAAGTGGTAAGGATGCAAGAGATAATTTGTGTGGCTGACCATGTAGTTAACCCGTTTAATCAAGATATTCCAAGAGTGAACGCATCGATGTCCAAGAGTGAAACAGATCTATAAAGTAATAAGAAGCTGGTAAAAATATATATACTGTTATTAAAATTATTTTTAAAAAACAAAAGTCTTGCTATTTAATTGCATATTAGGTGGAGGGAGTATTAATTTAGGCTCTTGCAATGTATGATGATATAGTTTGTTTTTTTACCCTCTACTAGATTTTATAAATCAATATCTGTTTTTATTTTAAAGTGTTATTCAGCTACTTCAGTTGCCGCAACTTTACTTTATATTTCCAAGGTGAAAGACATACGTCTCTTAAGATATGATTACAATGAGCCACAAAAAGGTAACGACCAATGTTATCGCAAAAGTGCTGTTGTAAAGAGATACATTATTGCGTATATTAACGCTGGGAATAGTTGTATGTCAGCCCAGGGTTTCAAGAGAGGAATTTTGTTTTTTGGATGTTCAAAAGATTCAAAAGTATCAGGTTGAAAATGACATGTTAAAATCAGGTAACGAGAGCAGGATGACGAATATTTGTTTAATCCATTCAATTTAATATAACGATAATGGAATGACGCTATAGAAACACTTTATTCGTGATAAAAATTAAAGTATTGTCATAAAAAAAAGGTAAAACAGTTCGGTTTTCAGGATTAAAGTTCGTTTCTTGTTTAACAGAGATAGAACCTTTCGACGGTGGAAAATTTTTTAGAGAAATCAAAAGAAAAGATAGGTGTCTCAATACTGGTGTCTACTGCAGTGAGTTGTCATATCTTTCTGATACTGAAGCTGACCTTTATAATCTGAAAACTTGAGACCATAATTCTTTGAATTAAAGTCTCAATTTTTCAGGTTTTTCTTATGAAATAATTTGAAGATACCCTGAAATTTTCATGAAAATTTAATAAATCAAATATTTCAGGCTGATTTTGTCTCATTCTTATAAAAAACAACTCTTAATTGACAGAAATACTAAAATATACTTTAGAAATATTAAAACTTCATTTACAGTATCTTATCAATAGTTCTGTAAAATCTATTCAAATAGATTTTACAGAACTATTGGTTGATTGAAGTGGGGTTTTTTATGTTACAAAGGTTTGTAGAAAGAGTTTATATGAAAGTCAAAATAGTAGTAATTTTTATTTTTCCAAAAAACTATTTGTTTTAAAAAGAATGTAATTAATTTGACGAGTTGACAAAAGATTACTTATGCATCAGTTTTTGTACAGTAAAGTTCTTTGTCTGAATACGTGTCGCTTTGCAGCTCTGACAACGCCAGGCTTTATAGGAAAGTATTGAAAGTTTTCTAAAAAAAGAATAAAAAACGCGATGTTAAAATATTAAATTAAATTTAAAGTCTTTTTTTATTTTGCTGCAAACTTATTTTGTAAACCGCATCATACGACAAACACACCATTTAACAGCCACATCATTTTGACAACAACCTCATTTTAACAACTAATTTTGTGCTAAGTTGGCACAACTAGTGTAAATTAATAAAAAAATTTAATCATATTTAAATACACTGACTAGCATTACTAATCTAATAGATTTTACTTAAATTATTTAATTACATAGATTTAAATTCTTTTTGACTTTAGATTTTTTAAGATAGCGTCACACTTAGGCAAAAACAGATAACTTTATAATTGAGCAAAATAAGTTTGGTTTGTTAAGTTAGGTTTTTTTTAGTCTATTTGCTAATAAACTATGTTTAGATTTTAAATCTATTTGCTTTTTGTGGTTTAGCTATATGTATGCTTGTCGCAATGAGTATCTACACTGAAACATTTCAGAAAATGATAGATGACGGTTATAAATGGGGGACAAGTTTTGCCGTTGGGTGGGCATACTTCTTTGTTAATTTACTCAGCACAATTATGGTATTTAGTCTTATCATGTTGTACAAAAGAGAGCAGTTTACTCCACTCATTGAAGAATGCACTGAACTGGCTAAAGAAGAAACATCTCAAAATGAACTGACTAAAGAAGACACAAAGCTTCAAAGCAATAAGATAATATAAAAAGTTTTGAAAACTTTTTTTTTTTTTAATAATCTTTATTTTCAATCAATAAATTTTTGTTATTTTCCGAAAGAAGATAAGAAAATTGAAATTTCAAAAAAGCCGCAAAAATGTATGAATAATTTGCATAGAAATTTTTGAACAAGTTTTTTATAATATATATGTATTTTTTTAACTAGTATTAAGTTTAAAAAATAGTCAACAGTTTGTCAAAAAAAGTTTTTGACGTTCATAATTATGAAATTAGTTAAGGGTTCAAAAACCAACTTAGAATTTTTGAAGTACACAACTAATTTAACAACTGTTGCTGTTGTTACTATTTGTAATTTTGCTGATGTTTTTGTTGAAGTTGTTGTTGCAATAGTTGTAACATTAAATTCTGCAAAGATGTTAATATTATTATGATTTGAATTTTTATTTCAAAACTATTTATGGGAGCTTCAATAAAAATTTTTTATTTAAATTTACACGTAAAAAGTTTTAAAATTAAAAATATATACATATTTTTAAATTTAAAAATATATATATATAAAATTATAGAAAAAAAAACTTGGAACAACGGACTTTATTCATTTTTACTTAAAGAATGTCAACTTTTTATCATATCTAAAATAATATTTTTGTAATAAAATGACTGTTATTTTTTAAATTTACATTTAATTTTTTTTTTGCTTCATTTGAGACCCTTTAAAGAAGTTTGTTTTTATAATTCTAGGGAAATGTTCAAGGGCCTTGGTCCACCCTTAAAAGTACTTTTTGTTATAAAACTTTTAAATCCAGTTTTATTTTGTTATATAGAACACATTTAGAAGTGAGAATAGATTTTAAATAAAAATTTTTCAAGTGAAATTGTGATGGTATTTATATCTATATCTGTATCTCTCTCTCTCTATAAGCCCCTTTCTTTAAATTTTATGAAATTTAATATCATGTTTTGCTTTATAAATAACAAACACCTAACGTAAAATAAACCAACAAACACCTTTTTTGTAAAATTTGCTAGCTAAATGAAAAAGTTGACGGAAGGAAATTAATGAAAAAATTTGAAATAAAAAATTCTTTTACAGTAAATGTTCCGATTTCACTCCTGCGTTTATCATGTGCAACAGTAAGGGTCTATCCATTAACTATGTCAACAATTTTTTGGAAAATTTACCTCCCCTCTTTCCCTAGTCAACAACTTGTCAAACTTCCAGAGCCCCTTATAAAATTAATTCAACATTCGATTACCTCCCCTCCACCCTAAAAAAAAATCAAGTTTAAATAGAAACAAAAAAAGATTTTTTTAAATTGACTAGTTTACAAATAAAACAAAATATTGATTAAAGGTAAAATGGAAAAAATTTTTTTTTCGAATTTTAACTTATGAACATATTTCAAATAAATATAATCATTTAAAATTACAAATGCTTGCTATGAACAAAAACTGAATAAAAGTAAAAGGTACAGAAAAAACTATATATTAAACTTTAACTATTATTTCAAATTAAAACAACACTTTAATGTGCTGATCCTCTTTACTTAACCTTTAGACCTCATCCAATTTCACAGTAAAATCCAATTAGTTCTTATGAGTCTAGTACTAATAACAAAAAATGCATTTAACAAATTGTATAAACTATGTGTCGGCGACCTTTTGAGACGACCTATAGTTTAAACAATTTGTTAGATAAATTTTTTGTTATTAGTAAACTGCCAAAAAGTGCAATTTACAAAGTTTTTCATTTTTTGGAAGTAAAAGATTACTACATCTGTCCAACAACATCTGTGGAGCAGTGTAATATCATATGTACACTTTTGTCCAAGATCATCTGTATTTTCTTTTTACTCTAACAACATCTTTCCAATATCATCTGAAAGTTCAGCAACCCCTAATAAAATCTTTAGGAAGGTGTAACTACATCTGGTAATTTTTCTGCAAGTCCGATAACATCTGGAAGAATTTTCTCCAGATGTAGTTACATCTGAAAAAATTCCTTTATGCAACAACACCTGGTTAAAATAATGCATTAATAGTTAACTTTTAGTTCTAGATATAGTTATATCTGAAAAAATTTCTATATGTAACAACTGCTTCTTAAAATTTAATGCATCATGAGTTAATATTTTTTCCCAGATGTTGTTACACATGAAAAAATTCCTATATGTAACTTCATCTGGTTAAAATAATGCAATATTAATTAATAGTTTTTTAAATCAACAGATGCAGTTGCACAGATGATATTACACTTTGATTGTTTAAAAGATGTAGCTACATCTGCAGAATTTCCAAATGTAGTTGCACAGATGTTGTTATACATAGATAATTTAAAAGAGTTCATTTAATTAAATTTAATCTAAAAGTATTCATTTAATTTTTGCACAGATGTTGTTAGACATCAATGAAACTTCTGATGTTGTTGGACAAATGTTATTAGACATAGTAAAAACTGATGTTGTTACCTGACCCTTTTTAAAGAGCTAATAACACCTTTATTTGAATATTATATTAATATTTGCGCATAGAGCTTAAGAGCTGCATGTAGACATTGAAAGAACCACATGAGGCTTGCGAGCCCCAGGTTTTGATCCCTGGTATAAACGTTTAAATAATAGACGATGTACTTAAATAAATCTTTATTGTTTGTTCAGCAGACTAACAAAAAAAAATTTGAAAAAATAATAAAAAGTGTTAAGTTAAAGTCTCGTGTGTGCTTATTTAGTTCTGTATGTGTCGGGTTTTTTTAAAGCACAACACGTTTTTTAAAAAGTAGAAATATAAATAGCTTTATTAAAATACTGAAGGTTGAGCAAATATGTAACACAGGACTGAAAATACTGCTTAGTTTTACTTTTTTGAATAATTAAATAAGTTTAAAAAAGTAACTTGTCTTGACCTTTTTCCTCCCCTTGTTAAAAGTTGTCAAAAAATTATTAATAGGCGTAATAGACAGCCTGTAAGTTGCTCGGCTACTTCTATCAAAATAGACTACTGGCAATATAGACGTGCGTATTCAACACTAATAAAAAATCTTTTTTGAGCCATTATTAATTTAAGCAACATTTCGATCCACCTCTGCATTGTAAAAGAGCACACTAGAGTAGCCAAGGTTGTTTAACCAGTTTATATGATTTGGATAATGATCCAAATGTTCTGAACCATTGGACAATATTCTTTATCCATAATCTAACGTGTCTTGAAAATAATCAACAACTGTTTCCGGATAATAAGATATGGATAAGAATATTGCTAGTTTGTCACTAACCAATCACAACCATTCGGTTGTGATTGGCAAGTGACGAACTAGCAATATTCGTAACGATTAGGGTAGCAATTCGGCCACAAGGATTGCTAGCATAATAAGCTAGCAAAAGTTCATAATATATTTTTAAATTGTATTACTTATTCATATTTATGCCATACCCTACACTATTATTATTAGATATTATTTTTTTATTCATATATATTTATATATAAATATAGGTTATGCCTGGCCCGGCCCAACAACCTAAAACCCGGCCCAGCCCAACCTTAAAGATAACTTTTTTTTATTTGACTAAAACCTTCGTTTTTACAGAAGACATACATTTGTTTACCCTTTATTGGTTAAAGGTTTACAAATTTTCAAATAATATTTAAAAATCTGTAAATTTTTGATTTTTAGAATTTTTTTTACTAACTTTTCCTTTTTACATATAATGTAAAAGAAAGTATTTGTTAATAAAAAAATTATTTAAAGTGTCTATATTATAAAATTGTTGTGTTAGTGAAAAAATGTAGAAACCAAAAGTGCAGGTGTGTGGGTTTTATATAAAACTAAAAAAATCATTTAATTGTATCATCCTGAATATACTGAAACTAATAAATAAAGGACATTTGTGTAGAGTACAACAGAGACCAAATGGAACCTTCCGTTTACGCTACGCCATACTTTATGCGTCAGGAAACGCTAAGTATTAACAAGGTACTTGAGTGTTTAGCAAAAGTTAGAGCTCAGACTGTTTTTGAGAAAAACGGGTCAATTAAATTCAATCCATCTATTATTTTTTTAGGTGAAAGGAATCAGAAAGGTGATTTGCTTCGATTAAAAAGACTAAAAAAGCATGTTCATATAGACCAGTAAGAATATGTTACTATATTAAAATTGTGCAATGTCTTGTTGGTGCACCAGTAACCATTGAGAAAAAGTCTTTAAACTTAACGCAGCTACGTCGAAACAAGCATGTTGTCAAACAATAGCTACGAAGAAAGCAACCACGAATTGGAGATTGTGATGTTAATGCGGCTCCTCCTATTAGGTAAAAAATTACATACCGAGAGTGACTATGACAAAAATGAAAAAAAAAAAAAAGAGATTGTCTCAATGATCATTAAAAAATTAACGTAATCGCATCACTTAGGTAAAAAATTACTTTAACGGAACACATGAATTTGAATCAAGAGTTATCAAACTGTTACCCCAAGAAAAACTAGCTATTGATAGTTGCTCAGTTAACGGTGCAGATTTAACACTAAGTTCAGATGGTTGGTTGCTTAACCCATGATTACCTTTATTTGCTAATGGACTTAATCAAGGCTAAAAAGCGCAACCTAATTTACGTCCTACTTTCTTTTTTGGCTCAACGATTGCAAAAAAAACCCCGTTAATTTCTATTTATACCAAACAAAATTTTGTTTTTTAACTTGTGGTTATATCTTTTTTAATTTTTATTACATTATTAGCTTTATCTAAAACAACCGTATTGATAACTACTAAACTATAATATGCAGCTATCGAATCATTACAGACTTGTTGCAATGTTGCAGTTAGTTACAATAAAATAATAATAATATCACTAGCTAAAAAGCTGTTGTGTTTATACAAAACTATACACAAGCTTTTTAGCTAGCAATTTGTTGTTGTATTGTAGTTAGGTATATACTTACAATCTGTTGCTTTTATACAACATTAATAGCCACAAAGCTGCAATTTAAAGCCATTGACTTGCTACAGATTTGTCATTATGTTGTAGCTAGCTACCATGCTGCGATATGTAGCCAATAATATGTTGTAATAATATTGATAACTAAAAAGCTCTGATTTAAAAAAAAGCGACATGCCATAATGAAACGCTTACAAGTTGAATTGTTATAATTAATATATTAGATCCAATTATAAAATTTGATTAAGATGTAAATGACAAAATGAAACAATAAGGTGAGAAAAAAATTTGTTATAAAGATAACTATTTGCTAGCTTGTCAATAGCTCATTTCCCACAGGATAATGACGTAATGAAGGATGGAATTAATCAACTTTTTTCGTTTCGTTTACAAGGTAGGATTTTCAATTGATTTGATTGAATTTGATGCTTTCTTTACTCCTCCTTTTTTTTAAAAAAAAAACAAACTATATTTGTTTCACGTATTTTTTAGTGTCTTATAAAACATTGTTTTTTCATTTTTCAGTGTATCAACCATTGAAGATGCAGGTTTCTATCCTCGATTTACCAATATGAAGGGATTTTGAATAGTCATTAGTCAAATCAAAGAATTTTGATAAGTTATAAGATAAGTAGCATAAAGCTTGTAGGAGAGATTTATGCCGGAAAAAAATTCCATTTAGTTCTTGCAACCAATAATTCTTGCCTTTGTCTTTTAAGCAAGTTTTTCTTTCATACATTCTTGCCAAAGTTGAAAGAGTGATCATAATTACTAATTACTCTTAATAAATTTTGCACGACATGTCCGTCTTGTGGTGGAAGGTTTCTTGAACTTTTTAAATGGTTTATAGCCGTGTTTCATCTTGATAAACTCTTTAACTTTTCCAAGCAAATGTTCTCGTTTCGGTGAAAATTTTACAATTATGAACATTTCAAAAAAGTTCTTAGTATTTTTAATTTTGTCGCCAAATTTACCATGTAATTACAGGTTGGTTCCTAATATGACCAAGGTGACCCTGTGTACTGTGGAAAATAAAGGTCTGTTTTGGATCAAAAATCAACAACTTTTTTTTTACTAAAGATAAAGTGTTGAAATTTTGCACAAATGTAAAGTAGTACATGAATATGAAAAATAAACTTAAATATAAAATTTGTAAATATAACTTCAAAATTGTCATTTTTATTTTATCTTTAACTAAACATGTTCTTTTTAATTATATGAAAAAACTTTGAAAGTATTCAAAACAGCGAAAAATACATAAAATCCTTATTTAATTGGAAAATATATATTCATATTTAATTTATTTATATATATAAAACATTATTACGAGCTTTCGGCTAAACTCTAGACAAAAAACAAACAAGTACTTTTTAAACTTTTTAACAAATATTTTCCTTACACTAGGCTTAATTGCTTTAATAATTTGATTTTTTAATTGTTGCGTGTAATTAATTAATTTGCATATTTTTCAACATTTACATGAATATTTTCAAGAGTTTATAAAATGCTTATTATAGAAATATTCAGAATAGTTTATTAATAACAATTTTTAGACTGTGAATTTTTATAGAATAAGTAATAGATCGACTTTCAAAAGCTGCTAAGTATCTTCATCAAATTCTTGTACATTTTTGCTAGACGGTTTTCTATTGCTGGTGATATCTTTATCCCGGAATTCTCAAAGTTAACCAATAGGCAGTAATGCAAAATGTTTTATGATATGTTTCACCGTTAAGCAAAATTTTTTGTACTGCATACGGCATATAGAACCAGCTATAATTACTCACATAAATGCAGGCAGTTTCTGTAGCATATGTACCAAAATTGTCAGTATTTATCATAACACCTGAGGAAAGAGCTGGTAGAGTTATGTAAATTCACTTAAACAAATTTTCATTTACTCCAGTGATTTCAGAAGAGCAACTTGATTTGTAAAAAAATCTCCTAGCAGTATTAACATCAATGGTATTACCACTTACTCGTTTTGGTTTAACGACAATTAACCCTAGCTGCTCACGAAAACGTTTCTGTACCAAGGTCTTCTCTTTTTTTTTATCGTTTTTTTCTTCACTTTTAGCAGACCATTTTTGGAAAAACAGGTTGTAAGAAATATTTAATACCATTTCCACACACCGAATCCAGGTATGTAATATCGACAGTCCGTATTGATACGAGCTTTCATTTTCAGAACACTCATGTAAAGCTACTCCAGTCAAATCGTTTGTTGTGGAGTAGCTCTACATATTGTACATAGAAAGCGTATCCGTTACCTGAGTTACTTTCCTAACAATCATTTAAAAAAAAAAAATTCATATTTCACTTTTATTCCTTTACAACTTTTGTTAATTATAGATGGCTGTAAAGTGTATATTTGGCTTTTTATTTCGTCTACAACAACCTTCGTTTTCTCAGGAGTCTCTTTGCAAAATTCCATGCATATAAGTTGACAAGAACGTATAGACGAAGGAGCCAGATTTTGCCAAACAACTGCGCCAGTTACCTTATCAACTACTCTGGTCGGTACTAAATAACTAATAAATTATTTGCATCAGAAATAAGTTTAGGTTCCTCTGGAAGTTTTTGCTTGTACTCGCTTTGGCCAGAGGAGCCATCACAACCCCATTTACTAATCTTGTTGTTCAATAGTTTTTGCATGTGTGTTCTCTTTTTCTATTGCAGAAAATGGTGGATAGCAGGTCTGTTTTATTTCTTGCAATTTGTAATATGGTAGGAATAAAGAACAGTTTTTTTTGTTTATCACTTCCTCAAGTATAAATATTTTGCTTTAGTTAAATTTAAATCAACAAACACGCCGAGTGCTTTCTCATCCGTCAGTAAAACGTTTTTGCTTTTCATAAAACTCGAGACGGATATCTTTTTTTCTTTTTCCACAATCCTTAATGTTTTCACAAGCTTTGCTTCTGTTTCTTCTCCTATTGAACCTAATACCTGAAGATATCCATTAATGATATGCTTCAATTTCCTTAACTAATGTGGAGTTTTTTCTTTTTTTACTGGTCTCTGACAAATCTCCATAAGACAAAAAATACACTATATTTAAAATCTAACTAATTACTGTTGCTAGATAGAAAAGCCTACACAATTTCCGTGACGGAAAGTGGATTTTTAAAAGCCGGATTAATGTGCCTTTAAATATCACTAAAGATGAAACACAAGCTATCCTGAGAAGCTTGATTGTTTTCTTTAAAAAAAAATTGATAGTGTCTTTTCTAGCTCATTTTATAGTTCAATTAATTATAATTAATAATTAAGATAATTTTTGAAACCCTACTGTTTCATACTTTTGAATATCTTCAATTGAAACTTATTTGCTTTATCACGTTAAAAGTTATTTTCTATAAAACTTTTTATGAATATGTATAAAGTGTTATACATTTATGAAACCATCATGTTAAGGAGATTTGAGAACAAACTCATATTTTATATGATTTTATTTACTAATAATCATTAGTAAATAATTACCATATAAAATATGAATTTGTTCTCAAATCTCCTTAACATGATGGTTTCGTAAATGTATAACACTTTATACATATTCATAAAAAGTTTTATAGAAAATAACTTTTAACGTGATAAAGCAAATAAGTTTCAATTGAAGATATTCAAAAGTATTAAACAGTAGGGCTTCAAAAATTATCTTATTACATAAAATAAGCTGAAATTCCTACATTATAATAAAGATTAACTACTACACTATTTAAAAAATTAAATTATAAATTCAGTAGTGAAATTGAAACTCGAGAAAAAAACATATATGGTACGTTTTTGTAGTATTATTTTCCACAGTACGATGGGTTGGTTTTCAATAAATAATAATACACTATACGGTTGCGGTTACTGGAAAAATCTTATCGGGTGTAAAAACTTTTTTGTTGTTGTTGAAAAACATTTTGTCAAAAAAATGAGTTTTTCAAAACAAAATTCAAAAAAAATCAAATGAATAATAAGTAAAATACAAATAATTTATTTACAAAAAAATATAATGGTTTAAATCGAATTTAAAAAATCTCATTAAAAGTCATTGATATATTCAGAATAACACAAACCTGGGCATCTTCCATATTATAAATCGTTGCGCAAGGCTTCGTAGTATGTTGAGCACTCGTTTCATGTTATTGTATTTTTTGCCGCAGTACCAATTCTTTCCAAATAATAAAATCCCAAATAATAAAAATAATAAAAAAACTCAAAAGATTACTCTTGAAATCAAAACAAAGATTAAAACCTTTGTCTGGAATCATTAAAGTTTAGAGATAATCAACTGTACTAACTGTAAAATTATATAATAATGAAACCAAAATGAAATACCTGAGGAACTGGTTAGAGAAGATATCCTTAATTAAGTTCTATGTTTTATAGTTTTTTTAATTTTTTATTATTACTTACTAAATAATTCTGTTTTATCAACATAGATACATTTTCCTAACTAAATATGTAATTCAAAAAACTAAAGGTTTTATTATAAAATGAATGTGTCATTAAAAAAAAGCTTACAATTTTCTCAATGGATGCATATCCTTAAATGAATATTCATATACATTTGTATGTAAATACAAATGTTTATTCATACACATTTGTATGTAAATACTAATGTCTCAATCTATATTATACTTATAGTATAAGTACGATATATATCATATATTTATATATCATACTTATATATCATACTTTTATATCATACTTATATATCATACCTATATATCATACTTATATATCCTACTTATATATCCTACTTATATATCATACTTTTATATCATACTTATATATCATACTTGTAGTATAAGTATGATATAGATTGAGGCATTTAAGTATATGTATGTATATGACATTTAAGTATGTTCATGTATGAATATGGATGAACATGTATTGTATAAATTACACGTGTATACATATACAATACACATAAGTTTTTTAATGTCATAATAAACATACTGTACATTTAGGTGTAGATTACAGAAGATGAATGAACTAAAGCTAAAGGTACTTTTTGGGAGCTTATTGAGCCTCTGAAATCACAAGTGTAAAGTATTATGTTCCATTTGATCTTAAATGCACAAGTTCAGAATAAGTATTTATAGTAGGAAGTAAAGTTGTTTATTTTGCGAGAGATCCTGCAATTTTGAGCCTAGCAAGAAGAGAACAGATAGCTCATTGGCTAAATACAGCAGCAACTTTCCCCTAGACGGAAAGAAGTTAAATATGTCACACTTCAAAAATGTTGTATATCTAAGACTTTCGTACAAATAGGAAGTTAATCCTACATTTGTATCACGGTCTAGGAGTTTACTGTGAGCAAACAGCTCACAGTAGCTATTCATTGTGAGTTCAAAAAAGCATGGAATTGATACAAATGTAGGATTTATAACACTTTTAAAGTATGACACATTTTAATTCTTTCCGTCAAGGGGAAAGTTGCTGTTGCGTTTATCAAATGAGCTAAGAGTTCTCTTTTTGCCAGGCTCCAGATTGCTGGATCTAGATTGCAGGATCCAGATTGCAGGATCCTTTACAATATAAACAACTTTACTTCCCAGCATCACTACTCTTTCTGTCATTAAGTAATTCGCGTTGCTTTGACAAAGTTCTAACTGAAATATTTTATATTAGGAGAATTTAGAAAAAAAAAATTATATTATTTTTTTAATGTTAATTAAAATTGTTTATATTATTATTATTTATTTGTTTATGTTACTTATTTTGGTTGACATAAAAATATACATGAATAAATAAAAATAAGAATAATATAAATATTTTCATTTAGACATCGATAAAAATTTATTTGCTTTCTCCTAATATAGTTAGAACCTTTTTTATTTTTGTTTTAGTAAATCAAATCTTTTGTAAGTGTAATTAAGGGGGTCATCTATAAAGCACGTCACCCTATATTTACCAATTTTTATCCCATTTCCTCCTGCCACGAACGATCACATATACCTGAACCCCTCTCCCTCCTAAACTGTGATAGCAGTTTTTACGTCAAAAATATTTTAAAATATTTAAATGAAAATACTTTGCAGCATTTTAGAAATTCAACCTAATGAAAATAAGGCGATACGTAAAAACGTAAGAAGTGCAGGTAAAAACTTAATTAAATGACTTAAATAAGTATTAATAAAGTTGTAATACTAAAATAATTTTTTAAAGTTGCTCTTGATCTTGCGGAAAACCTGTTTCGATATCATAACTTAAATAAATGTTATGAAAAATCACTAAGGAAGAGTGGCACCAATTTTTTAAAACTTTCTTTGTTAATTATTTTTAATGAATGAGTTCTTTTAATGAATAAATACTTTTGCAATTCTTTTGTTACGTAACTCTAACTCTTAATAATAGATATAAAAAAATCACGATAATAGTCGCTCGGTAACGTAAGTTAAATATATAGTACCAAAATGACCAGTTTATTTTCCTTAGCCGGTCACTTCTGATAAATTTTTATATACTTTTTAAGTTGGTATAAAATTCTCAATATCTTGTGAGAGTTTCTAATACAAACAGCTTTACTAGTACGCAAAAATCTGACCTGAAAGTTGAAGCAATTTTTTTACTTTGTTTTCCGTGTAACGTAAGTTAAGTGGCATTTTCAGTAATAAGTTTCCCCTCTTTTGGCCCGACTCAAAACTTTTTACCTTATTTTATTCTTTAGACTAATAGCTTTCATAAAAATAGCTAAAAGTTCAATTTACAGTTTAAATAGGCAAATATTTAATAAAGTTGTTGCGCGTGTAACGTAAGTAAAAAATGGAAATGCCCCTATTTAAGTGTATAAATTATACATTAAACGTATATAGTACATTAGGTTTAAGACTTTTTTTTAACCCCATGCTTCTGTACTGAAGTTTGATGAACTTTTACCTAAAAAGCACGAAATGAACTATTGTTTACATATCTTCTGAAAAAAGTTCACCCCGCCATTGAAAAATCGATTTTGACATTAGTATTACTGTATTCCTAGTGGGCACAAGACGTGTTTATAACGTCTAAAACACGTATTAAATCGCATACATATTTTAGACGTTTAAAATACGTCTTGTGCCCACTGGGTTACATAGTAGTACCTATGTCAAAATCAATTTTTTAATGGCGGGGTTTTTTCTTCAAACTTTTTTCAAAAGATATGCAAATAATAATTCATTTTGTGCTTTTTAGGTAAAAGTTTATAAAATTACAGTACAGGAGCATGGGGTTGAAAAAAAAGTCATAACTCTAATATACATATACAATATATTTAGATTTCTTAATAATGCCATAATGGCATATATTAAAAATTCTAAGTATATTGTATATGTATATACGTGTAATGTATAACTTATACAATACATATTCATACACATACTTCCCAGTGGGCACAAGATGTACAAAAGACGTCTTTTGAACGTCTTTTGAACGTTTTGGACATCTTTTGAACGTTCATAAGACGTCTTATTTAGGTCCTGTGCCCACTGGGTTAAATGTCTCAATCGATATCATACTTATACTGAGTACATGTATATGAATAAATATTTATATATATTCATATACATTTTTATATACATACAAATGCATATGAATATAT
This sequence comes from Hydra vulgaris, assembly GCF_038396675.1. Classification (NCBI taxonomy): domain Eukaryota; kingdom Metazoa; phylum Cnidaria; class Hydrozoa; order Anthoathecata; family Hydridae; genus Hydra; species Hydra vulgaris. The sequence continues at coordinate 35,910,060 of NC_088930.1, forward strand.
ATTTAAGTATTAACACGTACATGTTATAATTAAACCTTTAGTTTTCTTAATTCAATATTTTTAGTTATGAAAATGCATATATGCTGATAAAACAGAGGTATTTATTAGAAAGTAATACAAAACATAGGTTAACTAAAACATGGAATTTTGTTGTGGATATCTTCTCTATCCAGTTCTTCAGGTACTCCATCTTGGTTTTTTTATTTTATAATTTCTGGATGGTTGGTTGTCTTTACACTTTACTGGTTCTAGACAAAGATTTTAATCTTTGTTTTAATTGCAGGAGTAATCTTTTGAGTTTTGGTTGACTTTATCAAGCTATGTGAGACAAACACGTTTTATATAAACACACGTTTTATATTAACACAAACACACATATAAAAGCACACGTTTTTCAGCCCGCAATTGTTTACACGATTTGTCAATATCGCGAATTTTCAACAGTTTTGTCGAAAATTTATAAACATTTTTTATGATTTAAAAAACCTAATTTTTAAACAACATTTTTTTTACTTTGTCTAATTCCCCAGAATTTCTTAATACCATAAATGGTGTTTACTAATGTATATCTATTGGAAAAAAAAAATCAAACCTGGGGAACAACTTACCCTGGCAGTCATTCTGGACCACAGTAAGAAAGAGCAATTTTTTTTAAAGCAGATTATATATTTTTTTAATTTAAAGCATGCAAACATCCGTTCATCAAATAATTTAAACTTTTAATGCAATGCAAAAACGTTATAATTACTGTTGAGGTTAAGTATAATTTAATCAAAAAAATCCAGTGACTCTTTGCATGCTTGTAAAAACGTCACTAAAGCTAAAAACATTTGCTTGTAAGTTTACTAAAGTATTCTTTTGACAAACTGCTGAACTTTGTCTCTGCAAAACACTGCTGAAGAATTATGCGCCAAAATCTTTTGACATAGTAATAATAACCGGAATCTAGTGGCTGCAGAATGTGTGACGAATGGGCTGATAATGCAAATTTGTCGCACCTATAAATTAGGTACTGTTTTGATGCCAATAAATACGACCCAATAGGTAACATGAATCAAGTGACTATCCACAGTTGAATACCTATAAGTCAATAACAATAAGTTTAAGTATAAGTCAATAACAATAAGTCAATAACAATACTTAGATTGATTTAATTAAATAATTAAAAAACATTAAACTAATGATAAATCTACCTTCCTGGAATTTTTTAACGGGAATGTTGCGCGAATGCATCATCTGGACCACTAAAGCACAAACCTTTACACAAACGTTTTTTTTTATTTAAAAATAATATATTGTGCGGCCGTGGCGCAATGGTTAGAGCGCTTGCTTTATAAGCAGGAGATCCAGGTTCGAAACGAGCTCTGGACAAATTTTCGCGTCACGGTAAGGAAGGAGGCGTGAACTTCCTGGTTAAATGCACTTCCGCGGTGCTCTGTAACAAGACCGTTAGGACTTCTTGGGGCACCTAAAATAAAAATTGAAAAAAATATATATATGGTGCAAGTATTAATGCAATTGTATAATTGATCTTTTTACTGTTATCAACCAAATAAATAATCAGTTAGCCCCATGTATGCAAACTATGTCTAGCTTGCGTGACTATGTAATCACCAAAAATGTTAATTTCATTTAAAATACACAAATGACATTAAATGTTTTCGTTAATATACGCGTCGTTGAATTCGCTCAGAAAGGTGATGATTATTATTATTATGTATTTCGCCGATAAGAAAAGTTTACAAGTTTATGCAATACAAATATATAAATAAATGGCTGGGGCAAGAAGAAGACAAGTTCTGTCTTATCACCAAGCCCCTTTAAATAAAAATGTCAATAATAAAAATACAAAACAAAGTAACTCGTTAAATAAACGTTAAACAAAACGTTGCGTTAAAATAAAATAACGATAAATAAAAACTAAAAAAACATTTTACGCTATGTTACAGTGTAATATATCCAAAAGTATACGAAGATTTTTTAATTAATTATTTTAATTAAATTATTTTTTTCCTAACTGGTTTTAGATTTATAAACCTTTTGAATTTAAATCATAAAATAACAGATAATACACGAACAACAAACAAACAAACAAACAAAAAAACATTTTTTAAAAACATTTTTAGCATCTTAATGTATCTTTTATATATGTAAAGTTTATTATATCAGATAAAAAACAACGTCATAATGTACAAATTGAAATGTATATAGAATATATATTTAAACCATATTTATAAAGAAATAGACAAACATGATTACTCTTAATCAAAGGCTTCAGAAAAATTTTAATTCGTTGTCATTTATTAAAAGCTTTTGCTTAAGTTTGTTTTTAAATTGTTTAATAGAAGAAATAGTTTTTAACTCATTACTTAATAGCATGTTCCATAGTTTAGGACCTCTGTTAGCAATTGAGAACTTAGTAACAGAGTAATAGGTTTTAGGTTGAACATAATTGTTTTCTGAAATCGTGTTGGGTATAGATGATATATTTTTTCCAAAAAAGAGTTAAATAAAATAGGTGCTATTTTTTTATTAACTTTGAGCATAAAAATAAGAACTTGATAAAGATTTAGTTGAAATACGTTGAGAATATTAAATTTAATGAATAGAGGTTTAGAGTGTGAGAAACGATCTACATTTCCAATAATTCTTAAAGCATGCTTTTGTTGAATTAATAGTTTATTTATTTTAGTTACGTTAGTGCTACACCAGGCAACGTTTGCATAACTTAGGTAGCTATGAATAAATGAAAAATAAATGTTTTTTAAACAGGTTTGATTTAATAACTGCTTAGCTTTGTAAAGTAGACCAATATTTTTTGAAATTTTATTTTGAATTATATTTATGTGCTCCTTCCAACTCACATTTTCATCAATAACAACACCAAGAAATAACAATGAACGCTCTCTTATTATACAAGAGTTATTTACAACTAAAATTGAAAGATTTAATGGGATGAGTCTCTTTTCATGAAGACGATGGAAGAAAGTATATTTTGTTTTTTTTATGTTTATGGATAATTTATTTGCTATAAACCATTCACTTAGTTTTTCAAGCTCTTTGTTTACTGTTTCAAATAAAGAATTAATATCCTTATCAGATTAAAATACGTTGGTGTCGTCTGCAAATAGGATTGAATTTAAGATACTTAAAAATTTATTTAAGTCATTTATATAAATGAGGAATAAAAGGGGTCCTAAAATTGATCCTTGTGGGACGCCGCAGGAAATTGTCGCTAAATCCGTTTTACTATCATTAAACGAGATGTACTGTTTCCTGTTTGCTAGATAACTTTTAAACCATGCTAAGTTAAAACTTATGATACCATAATTTTTAAGTTTGTGCAGGAGAATATTATGATCCACCGTATCAAAAGCCTTACTTAGATCAATAAAGACGCCTAAAGTAAATTTGTTTTCATCAAAAGTTTTAAATATTTCGTGTACTAGATGAATGATTGCATGATCGGTTGAATGGCCAGATTTGAACCCAAATTGTTTATCGTAAAGAATTTTATTATTAGTTAAAAAAGAAAACAGTCTGTTATACATAACACGTTCTAAAATCTTGGAAAAGCAGGTAAGAATTGAGATTGGTCTGTAGTTTGACACATCAGAAGGATCACCTGTTTTATAGATTGGTGTAACCTTTGCACATTTTAAGTTTTCAGGAAAAACTCCGTATTTTAAAGATAAATTAAAAATATGTAAAAGTGGTATTTTTATAAAACTTATTGCTTTAATAATGACAATACTACTGACATCATCATTAAATACTTTGCTACTATTACTTGCATGCAGAAAGCTCTCTGATTGATAAAATATTATCATGGGCTATGATGCTCAACTATTGACTCTACCAGTTTATAAAAAGCTTGTAGCAATCTCTCCCTGGTGTATCGTAGGAAATTAGATAAGATTAATCTTATTGCTACAAATAGTCCGTATCTAGCCCTAATCATAATAATGTGATGATCATATCAACTTGATTGATTTATGTTGCGATCACAGGTGTCCTGAGGGGAGGGGGCGTCGGGGGTGCCTAGCCCACTTACAAAATTTATTAGTCGGCAAATTGGACACTGGAGTCAGCAAAGTTGGATCTATAGTCGGCAGTCTGCAAATATCAGCCTACGAGCTGACTTTTGCCGACTTTTATTTTTAGATCTTAGACCTTAGTTGGCAAAACAATTTTTTTTGCACTTACTCGGCAAAAAACACATACTTCACCTCTCCCCTTTAGGATCTCTTCGAGACGGCCCTGGTTTCGATAGTTCTGTGTTTAAATCACTGCTAACAGCTTCACCTATGTTGTAAATATGCCTGTAAAGAATTATTACATGTAGGGGAGATGGGGGCACCTTGATCCTTTTTATGGTTTATGGTTGATTACTTAAAAACCATTGCAGACAACAATACTATTTTCAATATTTTTAAAAGAATATTTATTTCTTTATTCAAATCAACAAGCTAATTTTGGTCCAAATAATATTTATTAAGCTAGAACTCAACTTTATAACATCATCTACAAATGATCATGGTACCCCATATATGGGGTACCTTGATCTGCACTATGGGGCACTTTGATCTTATATACAGTTTTTTACAAAATCAATAAAAAGTTGGCAATAAAGCATAATTAAAAACATAGTTCTTTAAATTTCTGCGAAGAGATTCACATTTAAAGTTTAGTGAACAAGTTTTTTTATCAGAATATTTAAGAAATGTTTGCAAAAACTAAAAAATTAAAATCGAAAATCAAATGTCGACCGACATGAGTTGTGCCACCATGCTGCATTAGATTGGGAAGCTTGCAGACGATATCATCTCTGATAAACTGGTACAATTGCTCACTGACAGAAATGAATTTATACGGTTTTAAATTTTCTCTTTTCAAATATTTGAGCATTCGCACATTTTCTTCTTCACAGATTTGTCCAACAAAATGAATAGTTTTCTTTTTTTGTGTCAAATTTAACAAAAACAAAATCCTTCACATTCAGTGCATCAAAGTAAAAGTTCAGGTCTGATGATTCAACAAAGTTCCATTGGTTCATCGTCTTCAACTGCTGCACTTGTAGCATTTTTTTTCTTATTACTTTTTATCTTTCGAAGTCTTAATTCTTCCTCTAACTCATCATTGGATTCTTCAAACTGAAGTCTGGTAGCAGCATGTTTTATTTTAGGTTTTCTTGTGGTCTTTTTTTGATCTTTCTGATCCATTGAAACATTTTTTTTTTCTGTTTGTTTTGTTTTGTTTTTTCTTTAGCCAAACAAATCTTATTTCGAATAGGAGTGTCTGTCAAAGTTTTTGTTCTTTGTTGCCTACTTTTAAATTGTTTTTTTCTGACTGGAGCCTTCGGAAAGGGTCTCAGAACTTCCAGTGTTATGATATTTGGGGTTGCTGTTACAGCAACAGATGGTCCTGCCACAGCAACAAAGGGTTCTGGTAATTCAGAAGAGTCTCACTCATCCAAGCTAGCCATTTCCAGCAGATTTTCATCGCGTTTATATATAATAGTTTCTCCAATATCTGCAATGATTTCTGGATGTTCAACAGTAGGAGTGGGTGCTGGACGATCGGTTACTGATGCTGGCAGATATTTGTCATCTGTGAAAATGTCCAGATTGAATGGTTCGATCCCAGCAACTTTAAATCCAGATTCAATGTTTGATTTTGTAAAGGCTTTACCGTATGCTTCACTCACAATCGGAACAATATCATATATATTCATTGGTCTGGTACTGCTGACTAGCCAGTTACCGGAAGCCGTATTGTAATACCTCTTCAGATACACAGATCTGTCCAATGGTTGCAGCTTGTGACTGCAGTGTGGCGGAAAACTAAGTATAGTTATTCCGTTTTCTTTCGACAAATCGAGGACTGCCACATATATATGACTCTCATGGTTGTCTAGCACAAGAAGAACTTAAGAATCTTTCGAACAGTGCAAATGTTTGATGAAATGTTTCAACCACTCAATAAAGATATCTGATGTCATCCAACCAGTTGGATTAGCGAATGTCCCGGGTGGGACATCTTTAATCATAAAATCTCGAAACTTTACCCTCGGAAAAACGAACAGTGATGGTATCGAATTTCCGATCGGATTTACAGCACAGCAAGCTGTCACGAGAGTTCCTCTTTCTGCCAATGTCATACTACCTACTTGTTTGACACCTTTACTCGCAATAACCTTAACAGGCTTTTGTACGGTTGTTAGTCCTGTTTTGTCCACATTGTAAATGCTTTGAGGACCAAACTGATGACGTTCTGGCATTTCCCGGAGATTCCAAAAAAATTCACTAACGGTGAATCTGTTGAAAGCTGTTGCTCGACTTGCTTCGTTGAAAGGCCATAGTTCATCTTCGAAGCTTGAAGCAAACAATTTGATAAGCAGTCTTTTTCTTCTTCTTTGAAGATTTGTCGTGTATTAAATCTCGCTTTAAATGTAACACCCGTATTAAGTCTTAGCATTTTAACATATCTTTTCAATGTCATACGATCGATACCAAACTCTCGACCAACTTCATTAATAGGCCTGTTTTTCAATAAAACTTCATCCACAGCTGCTCTCATTATTTCGGGAGGTACCATTCTTCTATCTGTCTATTTCTAACCATTTGCAGTCAACACCAAATCTGAAATTTTGAAAAAAAATCATAAACATTTTTAGAATTTGATACAATAATTATATACATATATATCTTTAATCGTCACAAAAATGCCAGTAACATAACAAAAGAACATAAGTAATAACACAAATTCAGTCAATCAATCAATGAAGCAGCATTATTTAACTAAACATGAAAAAAAAACAACGTAAAACTTAATGAACAAGAAACAGTGACATAAATTTAGCAGCTATTTACAAATACAGACGCTCAGAATAAATTGACCAAGCGTCTGCTACGCACGGGTATCGAACCCCGACACCAAGCGTGCTCCACTGCTCAATAGCCCGATCTTTTTCTTCAATGAGAACAGCATGGAAAACGCAAGACAAAAAATTACTTTTGTTCGTAATCATCTTATTTAAATGTTTGACCTTTCGTATTGACAGTTTCAAATCTAGCGGCAGCTGATACATATTTATGTCTCTCAAAAATTCAACAAAATTAAATTGAGTATTATTACTATATCTTAATAAAATAATTTACTTTCTTATTTTTTATTATTAATTTTATTTATCTAACAAATAGAAATATTTTTTCTTTGTGCAATGAATGCATTTCAATAGTTATTCTAATGTAATTAAATACAACAAATTATAGATGTATCATAATTTTAGTATGGGTTACCTTGATCCTCAGATCAACCAGCCCTGTGTAAGAGAGATCAAGGTACTATAGGTATACATCACGATAATAAATAGCAGGAAGAATATGCTAACAGTAACTTATGACGTCACGCAGATATAATTTTAAATAGATAATGTAGCGTTAAAAGGTCAAGCTGCCCCACAGATCAAAGAGCCCCCAACTTCCCTGTGCTAAATGATTGAGGAACTTTCTTGAGTAAAAATTTGCTGATTTGTACATGGGCGACTTTAAGCGCGATTTGCTCTTTGGTGTATGGTTTTTCTTTTTCTTTGCGTGAATTCTTTTAATGCATATGATAATAATCAATTTAAACAAAGATAACATTGATTTAATCTTGATAAAAAATTTTTCAACAGATTTATTCAAAGATTTTATAATGAAATTAATGGGCCAGCTTAGACGTATTTAAATAATAAATTCTTCATTTACCAAGTTAACACTTAATGTATTTCATTTAAACCCATACTTCATCAATTCTGTTTTTTATTGGATATAGAAAATTTAGTTTTATAAAAGATTCTTGTCATAGAAAGAAGTTATAAAAGAATACGTTTTAAGTTCACTGATACCAAATTTCACTTTAGAAAGTTTCATACCTATTATTTTAAAAGAAAAAAGCAAGTCGCCAAAAGTTTAACAATAAATCAAAAATACAAAGTATAAACTTTTTTATAACATTTTGTATCACTTTATTCTGAAAAAGGCTTTTGCAACGTGATTGAAAATATTAGCAAAAAATATTCAATAATTAGAAGCCAAAAAATACCCAGCAAACATTTTTGTAGTAGATTTGTAGTGGACCTATGTAGGCATTTTTGGCAGTTCATTGGAGCTTTATTTTTGGTTACTTAATGGACAATTAGTAGCATCCGCTATAAGTAGCCAGTCGATAACTTTCCAACATCTAATTTAGCGGCTACTCATTGGCTAACCAACTTTTGACGGCTGCTACTAATGGTCCACTATGCTACCGATGAGCAAAACTGCAGTGGACTACTCAAAATGCCCATATAGGTCTACAAAAATATCCCTATTTGCTAAGTAAATATTTTCATAATTATTTCACTATATTCTCTGATTTAATTTGCTTTACTTTATATTTTGCATTTCATTAATTGTAATAGTAATAAAGAAATAAAAAAATTAATTTAGATTTTAAAATAAAATAAAAAAAATAAAAAAAGACATAGCAAAAAGGTACAAACATACCTCAATATAAAGGATTTGCAATAGATAAACTTTTATTTTCATTATACTTAAAACTTCTAAATATTTGACTTCATTTCACCCGCTTAGAACCACTTAGTAATCCTAACTAATCCTTAATTAAAATTATTAGTACCATTTTTTTCTAAATGCGTCTCTAATAAAAATTCAATATCAATCAGTTGCAGAAGCTATATTATTAGTTACAAAAAACATGCAGCCAGTGGTGGTAAATAATAAAAAATGAAAAAGATAAGATGGATTAAAATGTTTCTAAAATATATTTCAAAAAATTTGAAATATATTTTAGAAGCTTGAAATGCAGTATACGTGGGTCATATTATGTAAATTCAGTCAATCGCTCCTTTCCAATAATGACAGAAAAAACTTAGAGTGTTTCCTCATTTCAAATAGCAGCCCCTTTAACAAAAAATACTGAAATTATAAAATCATTAATCTATAAAATTATATAGATGCGTCTTTACTTTGGAAATTATAAAACACTTTTATTTAATTAAAGATATTGAGGTTCCATGAAAATCGGTTATAAACCTACATATTATTATATACTTTATACATTATTATCTTCTCTTAAAGTGTTTAAGCAAATTAAACAGAAATGTATTTATATAGAGTATTTTTAATTCGAGAATGAGTAGACTTGGCTAGGTCTTTTATAAGTTTCTTGTTAACTTTCATGAGGCAGGAACTTGTTGTTATATGAAGCTGTTTCAGATTTCTTACCTACCAGTTTTTTTCACAGATCATTCTTTTTAGAATACTCCAAAAATCCTCAATTGGACAACATTCTGGTATGTTTGGATGTTATCAACTTTAGCCACATAATTTTCGGAATTCTTTTCAAAGAATGACGTCACCGTTTTAGCATAATGTGGAAGCCAGGTCAGGCTAAAATTATTATTGGTCATTATTATGATACTTTTTAATAAAAGTCACCAATTGCTTCTTGATGAAATATTCTTAGTAAAGATTTTAGTTAACTGCAAGACTGCTAGAAGAACGTGAAATAATCTATTGAATATTACCTGGGAAAATTACTTGAAACCTGAATATTACCTGGGAAACTTTTGTTCTTATTTTAAATATCAAATTTAATAACGAGGACTTAATTTGATTATACATATAGTACGTCAAAATAGAAAAATACCATCTTATGATAATCTCTTCAGTCAAACCCTAAAGTTATCTACCTAACCCTGAAATCTGTTTTAACAATGTGCATTAGATGCAGAATACTGTTATATATTATTAACAATTAATATATGAGTAATAATTACTGATCTAAATTAATATTCTCAAATTTTCAATGTTTTGGGTAACCTTGTACTCAATGCTTTTAATGAATATTCTAGAAAATAAATTTTATTTAAATTTTTTAATAATAATAATAATAATAATATATATATATATATTTAAATTTATATATATATATATATATATATATATATATATATATATATATATATATATATATATATATATATATATATATATATATATATATATATATTTATATTTTATATAAATGTTATATTTGTATATTGAATAAATATCAAATTGCTTAAAAATATTTTTTTTTTTTTTTTATGCATATTCTAGTTTTCTCAAATAATTCACCGAAAAGAAGTTTTGCGACCGAAAAAACCAATTTAAATTTAAATAATCTTAAAAAACGACCAATTCATTATCTCTGCTATAATGATTTCAATTTATCAACGTTTCAAAAAATAGTCACAAAACGCTCTCTTACTAAAAAAAAAGGCTATTGTCATAACAATTTTCATAATTTCATAATCTGATTGCCTCAACAATACAAAAGTCCCGGTTAATACATATGTATATGTATTAACTGGGACTTTTGACATACATACATATGTATTTATGTATGTATGTATGTATGTATGTATGTATGTATGTATGTATGTATGTATGTATGTATGTATGTATGTATGTATGTATGTATGTATGTATGTATGTATGTATGTATGTATGTATGTATGTATGTATGTATGTATGTATGTATGTATGTATGTATGTATGTATGTATGTATGTATGTATGTATGTATGTATGTATGTATGTATGTATGTATGTATGTATGTATGTATGTATGTATGTATGTATGTATGTATGTATGTATGTATGTATGTATTTATGTATACATGTATATGGATGTATATGTATGTATGTATGCATGCATGTATGTATGTATGTATGTATGTATGTATATGTATGTATGTATGTATGTAAGTATGTAAGTATGTAAGTATGTAAGTATGTACGTATGTACGTATGCACGTATGCACGAATGTACGTATGAATGTATGCATGTATGCATGTATGCATGTATGTATGTATGTATGTATGTATGTATGTATGTATGTATGTATGTATGTATGTATGTATGTATGTATGTATGTATGTATGTATGTATGTATGTATGTATGTATGTATGTATGTATGTATGTATGTATGTATGTATGTATGTATGTATGTATGTATGTATGTATGTATGTATGTATGTATGTATGTATGTAAGTATGTAAGTATGCACGTATGCATGTATGCATGTATGCATGTATGCATGTATGCATGTATGCATGTATGTATGTATGTATGTATGTATGTATGTATGTATGTATGTATGTATGTATGTATGTATGTATGTATGTATGTATGTATGTATGTATGTATGTATGTATGTATGTATGTATGTATGTATGTATGTATGTATGTATGTATGTATGTATGTATGTATGTATGTATGTATGTATGTATGTATGTATGTATGTATGTATGTATGCGTTTCATGTTTAATTTAATTTTAAAACATAATTATGGAATTTCTTCTCTTTTCTGTTTCATTTTTGTATAATTAAGCAGAAAATAATGATCAAACTTGTTGAGTTTATACATATTCACTCGGGTTTAACTTTGTCCTCAGCAACTGGTGAACCTGCTCTGGAATCATTTTCTTTCCACGTTCTTTTCCAGACATAAACATCTGCATTGACTGCTTTGAAGAATATCTAAACACTTTTCTTTTTGGTAATGCTTATATAGTGATTTATTTGGAGTTTTCAATCTCTTCCTTAATGACAGAATGGAAAATAAGCAGATAGTTAGAAGAATTTAGGTTCGAGATTTTATTTTGTCGGCATAAGATGGTCTTACCCTGTCTTTGATTTTTTCACTGATTGAAAAGTTTGATAACATGTGTTATTTTAATAATTCATTATCAAAAAATGATTCAGCACAACCAAATTGTGAACAAAACCTGAGATTGTTAACATTTCTATCAACATGTAGTTTTTTGGTGCAGTATAACTTTTGCAAGTAGAACTAAAAGGCTTAACGATCTAAAATTTAGTATCGAATGTCACATTTGCATAGTTCCGTTTTTTACCTTTGCGGTTTCGGAAAGTCCTTTTCCGAATCTCCAAATTAAAATGTAATAAAGAAAAAACTTTAAGGTCATTCCGGTTCCGGCCGGAATTACAATATTTCAGGACGGAATGCTGTAGTTTATTTTTTACTTTTTTTTTAAGACGTGGGACACAGACTGTGAAATTAAATCGAAAAATCATTGCCCTACAGCGCAATGAAGAGCTATAGATAAATCTAGGTAAAAAAATACAAAATTCTTCACAAACACAATGTAATTTTAGGTAAAACTACAGTTAAGCGGTCTAAAATAATTTTATTTTTTCGCTTGTTGCGCTCTCATCAGTGTGGCTTTTTAAACATTTGAAATTTTAATTGAAACAAAAAAAGAAAAAAGATTGCTTCCGTTTCCAAATACATGTCAAACCTTCAGTCAATCTAGCAGCACTTATCTTTGCTACATCGACTATCTTTTAGCCTACTTAGCAGTAGGTTAAAAAATAGTCGATGTAGCAACACTCCTTTGTAACAGCAGGTCATAAGATTATCGATGTAGCAGCGCTCCCGAAGAATCAAATTAATGAAATATTATATATATATATATATATATATATATATATATATATTTATATATATATATATACATATATATATATATTTATATGTATATGTATATATATATATATATATATATATATATATATATATATATATATATATATATATATTATTAATTACCTGTTGTACCTTTGACCACTTTTTGCTTTAAGGCGTTTTTTGCGTAGTCTATTGAGTAAATTTAAATCATTCAAACTATATAATATACTCTCATATTTTGCCCAAAAATTATACTTTGGACTTTTTTTTCATTTGACCAAGAAGCATCTTTTTTCCACGTTTTAAAAAAAGAAATCAATTGGTCAAAGGTACAACACGTACGTTGTACTTTTGACCGATGCGCTTTGTTCCTTTTACCAAAATGTTATTATTAAAAAATCATGCATTGTTTGAACCTCTTTAATATTTTAGCTTGTTATATATTATATAGCAACTTCTGGCCTACCTTTATGTCAATAAAAAAAAAAATTGTTTTGTAAGCAATCCTAATTGTCTAAAAAAAATTAGAAAAATCAATCCTTACAACCTTGCAAAGACTAGTGTATCAAAGTTACGATACTCACTTAGTATTACTAATGGTATGACTAATTTAAATAAAATCAGTTATTGTAACTATTTAGATAAAGTCACATATTTTCTTTAGTGTTTGTTGATCAAAGGTACAACATCCCAGTCTGGTCAAAGGTACACGAGATGGGTTTCTTTAACAATTATCGTCTTAATCCCCATTTACGGTCAGACATAATCATCCAAATTTTTCCATTACAAAAAAGTGATGTTGGGTAATGTTTATAATGTTGTAGATGAATCAAACAACAATTTATCACATTTTTAAAATCAGAATAAAATTAACAAAAATATTTACTTTTTAAGAGCCAAAACTTATAATTACTTGTGGATTGATACCATCTATCCTAAGTATGATGTTTTAAGTTAAGAAGAGTCGTCATGGACTATTATTTCAAATGACACTTCATGTTTTTTTAAAAATATAATAGTAAGCCGATGGAGAAGAGTGACCAAAGGTACAACGTGGTCAAAGGTACAAAAGGTTCCCCATATATACATATATTAGGTTAAAAATGTATTTAATGTAGCCGCGATACTGAGGAGAAGGCTTTCACTTTTAATCTTGAAGGTAAAAAATTAAATAAATATAACTCTTGTTCCGGCCGCAATTTTTTCAACAATTCTGGTTACGGCCGGAATTAAAGAAGCTTTGAAAATAATATTTATCAACTACCTTTGCACGTTTCCGTTATAAAAATGTCTATTATTTTTTATTTTAATTAGAATATTAATTATTTTAGATACATAGTCGAAGTTGCTAAGCATGATTATACTGTTACTAGGGTATTTGTTAGTTATTAGTTTAGTATTTTGTTTGCATATGGCAAAATAAGACTACTTCTATAAAGTTTTTATTGCTTGAGCACATAGGTTTCTTTTCAGATATTGGATGATGCATGTATAGGAAAACCAAATAACTTATACGTTTCAAGGCAGACCTAAGGTCATGGTTGTTATGGGTAACATTAACATTAAATTTTAATAAATTTTAAAAATCGGTTTTTTCATAGGAAACAACTTTTTAAAGAAATGAATATTTTAAATGTATGTCAACAAAATGTCTTATTTTATGTTATTAATATTTTATGTTTCATGTTTAAATGTAGAGAAAATTTGTTGCCAAACGTATTACAAAATCTTTATTGTATGAAACCTAAAAACAAATATAATCTTCGAATTAATAACAATCTTATTGCCCCTTTTTGCCATAAAAGCAAAGACCAGTTTTTTTGTTTCTTATCGAGGTCCTTATCTCTGGAACAAAATAGTCTTACCCAATTTTGATTTTTCTACTCAACTGACTCATGTTTCATTCAAACAAAAGCTTAAAAAAATTATATTTTTAATTGAAAATATCTTGATTTATTTTTAATTGTTTTTTTTGTTTGTTGATGTTGTTGTTCTATTTTGTATATATATATTTTTTAACATTTTATCTTCGCTTTTTAACATTTTATTTTGGTTTTTAAGTGTTTTTGCATAAAGGTGTATTATTATTTAATAAATACATTGTATTTTTATTAAAAATTAACCATATATTGTAAAGGGCTTCATGACAAGATCCTCATGATCTTTTAGAAGTCCTGTCGTTACTAATGTAAAAATTGTAAAATATAATTGGTTATTGTAACATTTTTAAACGGCAAAATATTAAAAAAAGAAAAAAGAAATTAACATTAAGCGCAAAAAATACATTTTTAGCAGCTTACTCCTTCCCAGGCTCTTGTATACATATGATTTTTTATATAAAATTTTTGTATTCCTTAATGACTTTCAAAAACAATTAAGAAATTTATGTGCAAGTAGTGCCTTAGGAGATAATGTCTAAAGCATGGTTAAAATTTTAAATTTTGTGAGCTAAACCGTGATTTCCAGACAACAAATGTAATCATATGAAATTTTTACTTTACTGTAAAAATCCACCTAAAGTAGCTAAAAACATAAAAAAGAAATGTCTCTCAAATTTATGTTGCCAAAATTGTCTCTCAAAGTAGCAATTACACTCTTTGCACAAATAATTTTACAAAATGCGCTAAATTTCGGGACCCATTATCTCCTTAATTTATAAGAATTTACAGAAAAAAAAAATTATCAATTTCATTATTTTCTATAAAAATATCTGAAAATGAAGACATTTTGAAGATATCACTTATAGAGTTTGCCTATATTTTTCAGATTATGTCTATTGAGCATTCGGAAATTCAGGAAAAACACGACATTTTAGGAATAAAATGGAGAAAGAGGCTATTTTATATCATGTAAATATTTTTTGTTAAAGTTTTAAAATTTTGTTTTGTTTAATTTTTACATTTTACATTGTCCGTTCATTAAAAAGTGTAAAATGCAACGGAATTATAATTACTGTTGAGGTTAGGTGTAACTAAATCAGAAAAATTATTTATATCCCATAATTTTAATTACATTTAAATATAGCGTAACTTAAAAATCTGAAAAACGTTGCTTACTATATATTTCAAATAAATAAAAGAGCATCACATAATTTATGAGTATAAATTACATTATCGTTTTATTACTTCTTTAAATTTTCATTAAATATTATTTGCATAATTCATTATATATCATACACTTAGAGAAAACACTTACTTTACATCTAAGACTAAAAACTGTTTTTCAAGAATAAACACAAATTTTTTCTTAAATAAAATAGCAAAAAATGTAAACGTTTCAAGCACTGGTTGACAAATTTAAGTAAAAATTATTATTTCATTATGATACAAACTTAATGCGTATCCATGATATTTTTTTTGCCGCGTACTCTGAAAATCTTTTCCAACAGGTCTTCTTCGGACGACGCTTTATTTCTTCTCTGAACTCGGCAATTTGTTCCAGAGATACACCTAGATCATTCATGTTTACATATTTAAAATTTACTCCGTATAACTTTGAAAACCTATTTCTTAACATCAATCTCTGTTCGGCGTGTTTATAAAGAAGTTGATCAGTTTTTAGCTGCAACCTTTCAATCATAGTTTGAAATTCAGTTAAATATTCTTGCGAAATATTTTTCATTTCTTGAAAGTACGCAAGTTTTTTATCTGAAAATAAATAAAGAGAATTATGGGTAATATCACTCTAAAAAACACATGAAATATATCGTCGTTGGCCAGGTAATATCTCACTTGTGTAAAAAGCAAAATTTTACAGGAGACTGAAAAAACTATATATTTCAATGAAATGAGGATTTGTGATGAAAGTAAGAGATTTCAATGAGATTTCAATGAAAGTAAGAGTAAAAAACAAATAACTAACAAATTATAATATAATTTGTTAGTTATTTGTTTTTTACTCTTACTTTTAAAACCTCATTTCATTGAAATATATAGTTTTTTCAGTCTCCTGTAAAATTTTGCTTTTTACACAAGTGAGATATTACCTGGCCAACGACGAGATGCTATCTAGAGTCTTTTTCATATTTGCTTTTTATTTTACCAAAAATCATTAAAACTGTAATTAAAAAAATCGCTTAAAATTGTCGACGATTAATAGAGTAAAATGGAGTGAACTGAAATAGGTAAGACTATTAATTAAAAAAAAAAAAAAAATAGAATATCAATTATTTTTTATGTAACAAAGAATTTTGAGCTTTATTTGAATATATTCAATTTAAGCCAAAACACTTTTTAACTTTTTTAAGAAACTTTATTGATTTGAAAAAACGATATTTGTAGATGAAGCAAAACTTGCATTTCAAATTTTTGCACTAACACCATTTGATATTTTGACATGTTGAAACTTCACTTAAAGCTTACAGGTACTTTTTACACTTGACTTGTCTTGCTGCTGTTGTTTGTAGTTAAAGTTGCTGCTGTTTGATTCATTCATCAAAGTTAAGCTAACGATGTTTCCTAACTAGTTTTGCTGACAGCATCTTTCAATGTATTGAGTATTCCAAGTTTATTGTGATATTCCCATTCGAATCTTTACTCAAACGCAACAAAACTGTACAAATTTGAGGAATATTTATTTATTTTATTTATTTATTTGTATTTGAAAAATGTACAAAATACAAAATGGTGAGACAGGTAATTATTAAATTACTCTTATGTAACACCAAAAAAAAAAAAAAAAAAAAAAAAAAAAAAAAAAATTCAATATGAGTAAATGTGAAAAAACCAAGTTAGTAGACTGCGTGACAGTTTAAATCATATTTTTTTAAATTCGATTTGAATGCTGACAGTGAGGGCGAGTTCACTATGTGGTCAGGAAGTGAGTTCTATACTTTAATGATTCTTTTGCTGTAAAAAAATCTTCTATTATCATTAATGCATTTATTATGTGGAGTAAACTTTTGTGAATGACTTCTAAGAAAATATTTCGAATTGGAAAAAGTAAAAAATCTGAAAATGGTAAATCAACGAGATTATGTACAATTTTATAAGTCATATAAAGATCTAATTTAACTCTGCAATATTCAAGAGATTCTAATAGGAAAACAATACGTCTTGATAAGTAATCAATGTATGCAATATGACACCTTTTGCAGATAACTCAGGTAAAACATTTTTGAACTTTTATATGCAAATTAAATCTTTTAAAAGATAAGGGCTCCAAACTGGGGTGGAAAATTCTAATACAGGCCCCACATAAACTTTGTAAGCTTTTAATAACAGTTGAGAATATATTGAGTAAGTAAATGCGAGAGTATGCTATGCTTGAAATGCGAGAGCAATTAGAGAACTTTGTATCAAAGGACATGGTGATTAAAATATCCTGAATTGAATAAACAGTTTCAATATTGATAATGGAGTTTAATGAATAAGGATGAGTGGGTATATTATATCTTCCGTAGCATAAATGAAAACATTTGTTGGTTGCTATTTTTAGTTGTCAATCATTGGACCATGCCAAGATTTTATTTAAAGTGTTTACAAGATCAATGTTGCTGCGATCATTTCTTGATTGATACAACTTAATATAATCTGCCAACAGCTTAATGCCACAATCCCCATCAGTGCATTAAACTATATCGTTCCTTGTAGTATTCCACTCTTAAATGGAGTGTTTTCAGAATATGAGATACCAACACACACACACTGAAGGCAATTAATTACAAAATTTTTAATCCAATTAAATAGTTCGTAATTAATTCCATAGTATTGCAATTTGAACATTAATTTAGGATGAATTACAGAGTCAAAAGCATTTTCAAAGTCAATATAGATGATGTCAACTATTTTTTTGTTATTTACGGCAGTGGTCCATTCATTTAAAGACGAAGGGTAGATAACTCATCGAGTGCATTACCTTTCATAAACATTACTGCAATAACAATAAAATAACTGAAAATAATTGAGTTTTATCTGAGTTAAAGTTCACCAGCCACTGTGAGCCCGATGATGTAGCAGAAGTGAGATCTTTTTTAAGCTCAAATGCTCCCGCCAAGCAATCAACAAGTGTTGGCTTTTTATCAAGTCAAAAATAAATGGTAACATCACTACCGAACAATGCTACTTTAGATGTGAGAGTTTATGGGTGATCGTTAATGTAAATTAGAAAAAGTGTAGGGCCAGGGATAGAACATTGAGAAACTCCTGAAGCTACAGGAAATGAAGAATGCTGTCCGATCGAAGACAACTTTTATACTAGGATTGTCTAGGAAGGATTCAATAACCTTAAAGATGTTACCTGATACACCCTTAGAAGAGAGCTTTTCGAGAAGACCGGGATTTTAAACTTTATTAAAGGCTTTAGGAATGTCAAGAGCGATAGCCCTAACTTCTGCATATCTATCTAATGCACAATAAAACTTATCGGTTATTACCAAATACAAATCAACAGTACATGAATTCTACGAAAACCGTAATCTTAACTTGATTTTACAAACTATTTTTTTACAGTAAATTTATGGTGTAATTAGCTTAAATATGTATCTAATCACAAGAAAATATTAAAAAAATGAATAAATAAGTTCGTTAATTAATGTTTATGGTAATTAGTGAAACCAAGGTATGTTTACAAATTGCCTGGGAATTTTTTGTGGAAAATGCAACTACAATATATCTTTAATTATTTAATGTTAAAAAATACATCAACAAGTAAGAATGGCATTATTTTAAAGAAGAAATGTTGTACAATAAATATGTAAAATTAGTTTTTAGAAACTATTAGGTAAATTTAATAATTTTATTGAATTTAAATCGATATTGTATTTCATTGATTTTCTAAGATTCCGTCACGAAATAATTAGAAAACTTTATTTGATTATTGTTTCTGGCAAACATCAAAGTAAATAACTACATATTACCTTAATATTTAAAATTTGGAATAAACTGTATGAATATTGGATATATTGTTTATGTGAATGAATGTTTAATGTGCGTGACAGAATCACACAATATAAAGGTAGTTTTTGATTTGTAATAAACATGGTATGTGTAATAGGTATGAATAAGGCATATGTCGTAAATAAAGATTCCCCATTTTTTTATTACTGTTGGTGTATCTTTAACTTTAAGATTACATTTCTCCTATCCATAACACTATGTAACTATAATTAGTTTGTTATATTATTAATGGGAAGATGACTGGTACAGAAGTTGCTGCAGTTCTTGAGAAAGACAGTGAACCAATGGATAATCCTATTGTTAGCAGTCGTGGTTTAAAGCGTACAAGATAATTCCATCAAGATTTAATTAATCGTATATTTACAATAAAATAGTAAATTAATTTAATGAATGCTAATTGTCTAATTTGATTAAGAATGGTTAACTGTTCTGTTGCCAAGTTATTGACTCGCCTTTTGAAATATTACTGTGAGCAGACAATAGGTATTTGTTAGTATGGCTAATAGGTGATTCTGTCTTACCATTTATGTGATTCCGTCACACATACTTTAATATAAATATAGTATTATCTACTAAATAATTTATAATTGTTTTTAATTATTTGCAAATGGTATGTATTTTAACACACATACTTGTGAAGTTAAGTAAATTTAAATAGGAGAGCAGAAGTGTTATTATAATAATATACCATAAAATGCTTGTCTATAAATTGGTGATTCTGTCACGCATATTATTATATTTATATTGATTATTATATATTTATAGTTTTTTGGTATTAGAAGTATTTCAGGCCAATGTGTGACAAACACATATATCATATAGAATAACAATATGCACATTACAGTTATTTTATTTTTATAACATAAATGTGGAAAATAAGCTCAAATCGGTGATTCTGTCGTGATGGAATTCAAGAGTAGAACAAAAAGATCAAAATCCATATTGGTGATTAGAAAGTAAATTATTAAATTAAAAACGACACATTAAATTTTTGTTAATTAAAGACTCAAAAACCTTGCTTATGATAGCAAGAAAACTAATGGGATAGTAGTTAGACAAGCCAGATCTCTTTAGAATTTTTGAAAATAGGAATAACAGATGCCGCAGTCCAGTAGGCTGGAAAGGAAGACTCTGGCAAGCACTTGTTAAATAGTTTTGAAAATACAGACAACAGCACCGGAGAACACTTCTGCAAGACTATTACAGGTATGTTGTCCTAAAAACAAGCTGCAGAAAATTCTAAGCAAGAAATTACTGAGGATACAGAAGCTGGAGTGATGCGAATGTCAAGCAATTGATCAATCTATTTGTTGGCTATACCAGGTAGGATGTTATTAGTGGAGTCAAAAGATAAGATTAACAAAAAGTTTAGAAAAATAGTTTTCAGGTGAGGTAACAAAAACTAAATTGAGGTAACAAAATCTAAATTAAGGTAGAAAAATCTGAACTATGCAAGAGAAACTGAATAACAGATTTGCCCTTACTATAGACACTGTTAAAGATTCTCGGATAAATAGCGGACTATGGCATTAGATAAAACCTTTTTACAATGGTTTCTTGTAGTAGCAAACAGACAATTGTTTTCTGAAGAACTGTTTTTGTGATAGATATAGTAATAATAGTTACACCATGATGAATATAACACCATAGAGAGAGTGAGGCTTGACTTGGAATCACAAAGAAAGAATAAAAGATTTTATGCCAGCCTGAATTCAAGAAGTTACATAAGAAGTACATTTATCAAGAGGAATATGAAAGATTTCTACCCAGTGCCATTACGAAGGAAATCACGGAAAGAGTCTCAGTCAGCTATAAGGTAGCTGTAAGAGGTATAATGATAAAGAAGAATGAGATAATAGTTTTAAAGAGATCAAACCATGATCAGAAGCACCTAATGGTGAATGTGGAGAAACTGAGCACTGACTAGGATTAAAAGACATAAGTTGATTA
The DNA here is from genome assembly GCF_038396675.1 of Hydra vulgaris. Classification (NCBI taxonomy): domain Eukaryota; kingdom Metazoa; phylum Cnidaria; class Hydrozoa; order Anthoathecata; family Hydridae; genus Hydra; species Hydra vulgaris. The sequence goes on from NC_088930.1 coordinate 35,931,435, forward strand.
GAGAAGGTAAATGAGTCGTATTGTCTGGCCATTTTTTGTAGAACTATAAAGAAATGCGTCATTAAAATAAGTAAATGCAAACAATGCTAAGCTTTTCAGCAGTTAATTAATTTTTTCTGAATTAATTTAAAGTTTTCAAGCTAAAAAGATGAATGTTTTTTTTCTAACTTAGATAACTAGGAGATAATATAAGTTGCCATAAAAACAGAGATACAAGCAAAACCCATGCATTGAATCAGGATGATCCAGCATTCAACATCCTAAACTGGAAGCAATACTTTATAAATACATCTCCAGCCTAATAGATAAAGAAGAGATGCAAAAGCTGGTCAAAAGATAGAATCTGTTTACCTCTTAAGTTTTTGCCTAGGAGGCCTTCTACAAGACTACTGTCTTGTAGAAGGCCTCCTACTGTCAAGATGCATTAAAGGTCTGCCTAAGATGATTATTTTTATCGAGACACTATCTCTAATAGAAAGGAAGTTCTTGACTAAAAACTTAAAGTAGGAAATTTAGCCTGTACCACTTTTTGTGCTGGGTGGTCTTTAACTTTAAAAGTCAACATCCAAAAAAACCAACACATATGATTTTAGTACCATTGCACAGTGATTTAGAAACACTCAAAATTTGGCCAAAAATAGTTTTTTGAGTAGCGAAATTTAAACAATGTTATTAGCTAACTATTTTCTACAGTTTCTTATATTTCTAACGGTATAAAAAAATAAGTAGTGAAATAATAGATTTAATTGTTAATTTTTGTTTGAAAATGACCGAAAACAGATCTTTTTTATCGTTAAAATTTTATCATTATTAAAACTTAATTTTCTCACTGAATACAAAACTTTTCATTTTAATTTTTCATAGTTTACAAAGATAATAGATAAATTTATCTCAATTTATAAAAAAATGTAAATATGTATTGATACATCTTATAAAAAAAGCATTTAAAAAATGGAATTTTTATGAGTTTAAACTGATTTTTATAGTGCTAGAACTTTTTACCTTAGACTTCCTTCGCGAAGCCAATCCTTTTTTAAAAGAGAGTTTGTATAATTCTGTTAGAAAC
>NC_088930.1:35935000-36032500 GCF_038396675.1 Hydra vulgaris
ACATATTACATGTGTATACACATATACACATATTATGTGTATTATGTGTATTATGTGTATATACACATATTATGTGTATATCTATCCATCTATCTATCTATATACACGTATATATATATATATATATATATATATATATATATATATATATATATATATATATATATATATATATATATATCTCTCTCTCTCTCTCTCTCTGTATATATATATATATATATATATATATATATATATAGATATATATATATATATATATATATATATATATATATATATATATATATATATATATATATATATATATATATATATATATATATATATATATATATAGATATATTTATATATATATATATATATATATATATATATATATATATATATATATATATAGATATATATATATATATAGATATATATATATCTCTCTCTCTCTCTATATATATATATCTATATATATATATATATATATCTATATATATATATAGATAGATAGTTTGGTTTATGCATTTCCTTTGGCAATCCATAGTGTTTCTAAAACACTATGCATTGCCAAAGGAAATGCATAAAATAAACATAATGTCATAACTAGTCATTGTTTTGCCTTTATTTGCATTCAGTGTTGCATGCAGTGTTAAAAAATCTTTCAAAAAGAAAGTGACAGATTTATCTAATGGTTGTAGCTTGTAAAAGCAGTGAGGTGAAAAAGAGAACATTCCAACTCCATTAGCCTTCGCGAAATCCAAAACTTCATAGTTAAAATGTGTTTTATGATTTTTGAGTTGCAATAAAGCTGGCATTTATAAAGATGTAAGTTCTAAAATTGCTTGTGGATTTAATTGAATTTTATTGGATTATTAAATTGAAGTTTTTTTTTTTAGTTATTGAGGAAAAACTTCATTTTCACAATTTATTTGATTCAATAAAAAAATAGTATGTATTTTAGTTAATTTATAAAGGTTTGAACCTTTATAAATTGTTTGTATTAATCTATATTTCATTGTATTTGTTTCAGCCTTGTACCAACTGCATTACCAGATTCAAGGACTGCAGCTTCAGCAACTTTCAGTTCAAGAAATGTACAAGCTGATCAACTTGAAAAGTTTTCAGTGCTGGACATTAAAATGATGTGGTTAGTATTTACCCCCCCCCTCAAAAAAAAATACCAAAAACTTTAGTAAAATTATTAGTTGTATAAAATTATTAGTAGTTTAAAATGCGAGGAAAAAACTAGTTTTCAATCAACTAGATTTTACTGTGGTCTGCCAAAGTAATATTAACTTTGTTGAAGCTATTATCTTACATACAGGTAAAAGGACCTCAGAAAAGGTGTTTTTTAAGATACTGGTTAAGAAAAAACATTAGGGAAGCTACTTTCTTTTTACTTTTAAGAGTTGACAAAATACTCCTCTTAAAATGCCACAAAAGGATACATTTTTTTGTGGTACCATTTTCATGTCTTTAAATAAATATTTTTGATATACTTTTTCAAAAGGGACCTCACAATGTCATGTTAAATAATAGGTTGTAATACTACCAATTTTAGTTAGTAAACCATAAATTTCTGCATAAAAGCATTATTTTTCCTGCTGAGTATATTTTTAGATGTTAGGTTAATTTACCTTTTTTACTACAATATGCTAAAATATTAAAAGTTATTTTTATTTGATATCTCCTTGACATTATTAAATGAATGTTTTGCCTGCAGCATACTTCTGTATGGTTCTACTATCAAACTTCTTTTAAAACACACCTTAGTCAGTTTTCTTTGTTTGCATTTAAATATTAAAGTGTGTTTAGTAAAGCAAAGTGCAAGTACAAAAGTGTATTTTAATACTCTTTTGGAGTTGTGAATAAATGAAAAATGGAATAGTCTTTTAATCTAAAGAGTTTAACCAAATAACAAATCAAGATGCAATATTCTAAGAGATGTCATAAAGATGAAAAATAAGCAGTTAAAGGAAGCAGTTAAGTTGTGCCGAATCAGCATTAAACATGGAAGGGCCGCAATAAGTTTAGGAAAAAAAAACAATTTCCACTACTTAAAGATTTAAGAACAGTTAACAAACGACTTGGTGTCATTGAAATTATAAAGAAGAAGGAGTATTGTTCATATTTTACTAAAGATGAGAAAGTATTGCTGCTCTTTTATAAAAAAATAAGAACAGGTAATACACATGATTGAAAAACTATTTTCTCTATCATAAACCAATCAAAAAACTATTTTCTTATAAACTGTTCAAGTTAAAAGGAATAAAATCTTCATTTTTTATGATTATTGCATTAAGAAAACTAAACTTGTAGTGTTTAGTTTTTAGGTATTGTAATTTCAATAATTTATTTATATGCCTCAAAAGTTTAAACAAATCGGAGTTGACAAAGATAATGTCAAATGTTTTGGCAATGAGAAATCAAGCCTGTAGAAACCTGTGTATCACTAAACTATCATATATATTGTAACGCTCAAGCAGCACTACAAACAAAGAAGCTTAGAAAGTCTTTTGGTAGCGTTGAGATGCAAAATATTATCAGTAAATCACAAAAATAAGACAGGAAACTGCGTCTATAAATTGTCCCCATACTTGCACAAAAAAAAAAGTGTAACGATCTTAATGAGTTAGCTGAAGGCATGGCCTTAAATTACATGGCCCGATTTGTTGCATTTTCCGTAAAAAATTAGGAGGCAAGTTTTTTTTACAGCTTATGTATAAAAGCTTTCTGAGTTTCTGTTATGGCTATGAGTTGTGTTTGTATTTTAAATTTTTTATTCTTATTTTATTAAAATGTTTAAATAATAGTTAGATTTCTTTGAGTATTTATATTATGTTTTTCTGGATTTTTTGCTAACTGATTGTCTGCTTCAGTTAATACCAATAACACAGAATACTGAAATAGGCTTTTAGATAGCAATATCAACATGCTACTAAAATAACCTTACATGTTACTAAAAATACATACAAATCTTTATTGGAAATAAATTCAAAGATTTGTAATTTTTTATTTGTTATAATTGCTATTAGTATGGATATAAAATAGCTCTATATTAGTAATATTTACACAGCAATACAATATTTTGTAATGTAAATACTCTATTATACTGCATATTTCAAATATGCAGAAATTAAAATGCCACAAATTAGGCCATCTAATTACAGTAGGCCTAGAAATATCAGACATACAAACTGTTTTTGATTCAGTAGCTGTTATAAAATCCTTAATTTTTCATTATCTTATAAAGGCTATCATATTTCTTTATCTGAATGATTTTGCAGTGATGGAAATTAAAAATTAATAAATTATAGTATGCTAAAAAAATATTCAAAATAATTGTGTATTAAATAACTGCGTGCTTCTTATTGGTAAGATGTATTTGCAAAAGGTAGCCTGATATCATAGTTGAAAATAATTTGTTAAGATTGGAAATGTAATCTTTTCAAAGAAGTTGCTTTTTTTTATGACTGTATGGCTTCAAAAATGAGTTCTTTATTTGTGAAGCCCACGCTTGAAGTTTGCATAACAGGTTTATAATTGAAAAAAGAATATGATGAGTGTATTAGCTCAATCCACCAATCTGAATTTATGCAAGACTTGTTGTAACGGAAAACCATTCTTCCAATGTTAATGCATTATCATAGTTTTATAAAGCATATAAACTGGAGATAGAAAACTATTTATTTATCATCCAGTCCATAAAGGGGTATTTAAAACATACTTATTATTTGATATACTCTGATTCATAAAAAAATATAAGAAGCAACTTGTTGATTGTGTAAAATGTTTTTCCTTCTTTCTCATTTGATTTTTCAGAGACAAAGTTAAAATTACACTGGTTGCACTGCTGGGAATATATTTCATAAAGTTTATGAAAAAGATCAATCACTAAACAAGAACTTAAAAAGCAAGAAAAATTATCAGCTCACTTATCGTGGAAACAAAAAACAACTTGTCAACCTTACATCAGTAATATTTGATGAAACAACTGCAGCTGCAATATTGAGTTATTTTTCTGAAAGAAATAATGCAGCACAATTTTTATCATTATTTTATAAGTAATTTATCACACTTAACTTGAAGTAGAAACTCAATACATCCAATCAACTCAGCAATGCTGGTGTGAAATAAGATAACAATTCTACACTTTATAGAGAAATTGCAAATTGTATTGAAATTTGGTCAAAATATGAATATTTTACATCAATCAAACAATCTTTTCATGTTATAATTACAACACTTCAAGCAATTCATTCTTATGAAGGATTTACTTGAAGAAGGCTATACATTTGTTCTTACTTTCATTATAAAAATGGATCCTATGGAGCCACAATTTAGTGAGAATAGATAAATGAGCAGTGATAGATTTTTTTTGAGTCTTTTAGATATATGCAACAGTGAAAAGATTTTGGCAGAAGTCTGCTCAAGGATGGTATTACTTTCTGGGAAGAAAATATTCATCTGACATTTGATAAACCTAACTTAAGAATAACAAAGCATAGAAGGTGCTAGCACTATAGCAAGTTATGTTATTAAAAAATCATAAAAATAAGATTTGGATGTTAAACTTTTGATCAAAAAATGCATTGTTGTTAATAATAAATGCCTGAAAAAATTATAGAGAGGAGGACTTATATATCCAAGTCAAACTCTGACTAATTTTATTTGTCATCTTTTTAGTATTATAGATGTTATTTCTTCTGTTCTAATCAAACATTGCAGTTTATTTTTTTTCAATAAAAAGTTTCCCAGAACAAATTTCATAGACTTATTATAGCAGTGCTAATTTTACAAATGAGAATCACCAAGAGTGGAAAATTAAATATAGATTTCGCATTGCTAAAAATATTTTTTTATAATAATTTACAAAAAAGAAATTAAATATTCAGTAAGCAAAGATCAAGTAAAAGTATTTAAAAAAAGACAAAGACACAATAAATTTTTCTAATAAAAAGGTATTTCTTCACTCCTTTTAATTTTGATTATAATAAATACAACATTACAAACCTTTGATTTTGTTTTTAACGGGAGTTTTAGGTAATCTTAGCAATATGTAAGGTTATATTTAGTCACTGTGTACCCAAACCATTTTCAAACCTAAACTCATGTCCTCAGAAAACCTATTTCGGGAACGATAGCCCATATATAGTAGAATATTTAGATATAAATTTGGAAATCAAACTTTTAGGTAACCAAAAAAGTTCGTGCGGTTTTTGGTAATTAAATTGTTTTTAGCATTTTTTACAACACCCACATCGCACAAGGCAAGTAGCTTTGTTGCGTAATAGAACGCGTGTGTCACACGCAGTTGCTGCATATATAGTGTAGCCTTGTAACGAGCTTACAGGAAAGGTTTTGTGTAAAGAAAGGATGTCAACCCAACCAACGATTATTCGATCTTGCTTACTTTACGAGTTCAAACTTGGAAAGAATGCAACACAAGCGGCCAAAAACATCTGCACAACATTTGGAGAAGGTACAGTAAGTGAACGCACAGCACAGAAGTGGTTTTAGCGATTCTCTTCGGGAGATGAGTCCATCGAAGACCAGCCGCGTTCTGGACGCCCATTGTTGGTTGATGAGGATGAACTGAAGGACGCTGTCGAGTCTGACTCCAGCCAAACTTGCCAAGAACTTGCAGTGAGGTTTGCTGTGAGTGTTGAAACCATCCGCCTGCATCTGCATGCGATTGGGAAAGCGTGGAAGCTGAGTCGGTGGGTTCCGCACAAATTGTCGATTGACAACAAGAAGCAACGGCTTACGATCTGCACATCACTCTTATCACGCCACAATGTTGAGCCTTTTCTTGATCGTTTATTGACATGCGACAAAAAATGGATTGTGTACAACAATACCAAGCGTTGCTACCATTGGTTGTCCCCCAATGACCCCATCCCAAAAACACCCAAGCCCAATCTCCACGAACGGAAGGTTTTGTTCTGCATTTGGTGGACTACAGCTGGTGTGGTGCATTATGAGCTGCTCCCAACAGGCCAAACCATTACTGGACTGGTCTACTCAGCACAGCTGCAACGAGTTCACGACCTGTTGCTTGTAAAGCAGCCTGCACTGGTGCACAGGAGAGGAGTTCTGCTTCTCCACGACAACGCGAGACCGCACACCGCTCGCGTGACTCAGGACAAGCTCCAAAGCCTTGGTTGGGAGAGTTTTCCTCATCAACCATACTCGCCAGACCTCTCCCCTACTGATTATCAGTTTTTCCTTTTCCTGGGAAATCATTTAAAAGGACAGCAGTTCCGAGACCAGGACGCGGTTGAAATGGAGTTGAAAGCTTTTATAGACTCAAAGGACCGAGAATCTTTTAGAAGTGGAATAAATAAGCTTGTTTTACGTTGGGAAAAGATTTTAGATGCTAATGGTGACTATTTTGATGAATAAATGTACTTACTTTTGTCGTTTTGTGTGTTTTTATTATATACGGAAAAACCGCACGAACTTTTTTGGTTACCTGATATTATGTTCGAGAAAAATATTTTGATTTTAAATTTTGAAGCTAATAGGCCTAAAAAATTGCAAAGTGTCAGGGGATTTTGCTCCTTTACAGCATTTGTTATTCTTTTTTTAAAGTTATTTTATAGTTGTGACAACAAAAGAATCATTCTTATGTATATAAAACAACTTTTCTGAATGAAAATATTACATCAAGAAATAATTCTTAAAGATTACAGTATTCTTAATTTTGGTTTGAAAAAGACCTTTCAACTAAAATGAATGCTTGCTGTTAAGGTCTAAAACACAATTCAGATGCTTCTTTTCATATTCTGAATGACTGGGATCACGTTTGTATCCTTGCCAATGCACATTGAAGTTGTGATGCAAAGATTCTTTGACCTGTTCAGAAAATACTCCAAGGCTTGACTTGTGGCGGTCAATAAAATGCTTCACATAAAAAAAGACTGCATACACCTTTGAAGTGATGGAGGTGTTTGGCAACTTCAAAAAGGAACTCTGGAACTCCTTGATCTTGTCTGCAAAGTTGGGAGAAAGATTATTTCCAAAGCAAGAATTCACAACCTTTTCAAAACATCTGAAAGTTTCAACAAAAAGCATGACATTTAATGAAGAGGTTTGTTCAGCAAGATTTTGTAGAACATCTGTATGCTTCAATAGCTTTTGACAATCATTTCCAGCAAATTGACCCCATGAAAAGGCTGTTCCCAAATATGAAGAGCAGCAGGCCATTGATTTGCATCAGGACATGTTTGACACAAGTTTTTGTAGAGATGATTTACTACTCCAAGCAGAAGATGTATATCCATTGAGGGGATAAAGTCCAATAAGAGTGTTTGATTGTCGAAGCAAATAATTGGTTTGTAAACAATATTGTTGAACTGTCTCGCTCTTCTCAAAATTGACCAACTCCTTTAGAATGTATCAAAGCCAGCTTGAATGGAACCAAATGTTCTGGGTTTCCCACAGATGTGAAGATTTTTTGAATCTGCATCACACCATGTACAAGGGTGAGCACTGGCATGAGATTGAAGTCCAGTTATGAGATTCGCTATTTTCATATCACATAAAATAACAAAAGAAACTTTCTGCAACTGGAGCAAATTCAAAACGCTTTTCGAGTTTTCATAACTCTCTGGTAGGTTTTCAGAAAACAGCAATCACACCTTTTTTTTGCAACACGTTTTGAGGGAGGAGAAGAATTATCTCTGTTTGCTTCAATAACTCCCAAGAATACGTTCAAAAAGCCACCTCCACCATCAATTCCTACATTGATCAATGGTTCTCTAGGAATATTTCTGACTTTTGAAACATGGTTGACTATCTCAGACATATCTTTGCAGTGAACAATAACTCTAGTTGAATCTTTCTTTGTTGAGTCTTGAATGTGGTTTAAAGTGAACTACTCTGCAAGAGTCCTTCCAAGTGACTCAAACTTGTCACAAAATTTTTTTTCAACAACCTGATGAAGAGTGGATTGATTTAGTGATAATGCAAGTTTTTTCATGCCACGATTAGAAAGTCCAGTTTCATTTTGAACCTTGAGCATATCTATAGCTGTTGGTTTTTTCTCCTCAGGAAAGAGATCTCTTGCCCTGGATGGCCCTAAGAAAAGACTATGCTATTACACACAGGGGAGTAATACTTATAATATTTAAAACTGTATCATATCTGGAACAACTGGAAAATTGTTGCCTCCCTTTGCTTGACTGAACGGACAGATCCATGAGGATGAGGTTTGTTTGAGATGACCATAGTTGCAACCATCTCTGCAACCACTGCATCTTTTGAGGCAACTGCAACCAAATTTTTTGTACTTTTTCATTGCTTATTTTGTACAATTGCAGGGCAGCCCTTGTCCAATCTCAGAAAAACAGTCTGAACATCCTTTTTTAATGCTTCCTTTGTTCAGCTTATTTCTGGCAATTTGACAGTTCAAACAATTACAAGGAGATTCGCTGGAAGCTGGTTGAAATGAGATGCTCTTAAAATCACGAAGGCTAGGAAGAGGAGGATTTTCACCCTCATATTTTCTTCTGATAGCAACACAACATCTTTCACAAATACTTGAAGGAATCCTGTTATAAGAAAAATCCAGCTCAACTTTGAGAACTTTTTGTGCTTTCGCAATCAGAAAAGTTGTTAGCTCACAACTTCCCTTCTGAAGGCACAAAAAACAAACAGCTTTTCTATTCTCTTCATGGTCTTTGGCTTTATTAGGCATTTTTGTAACTTATATGTTCTAGTGTGTTGTGAAAATAGTTTATTTTTTGAAATGCATGCTTTTTCACAGATATTTTGTAAAAGAAACGCCACAAAAATAAGACATTATTATTTTAAGGTATTTGTTTCGGGAATGATAAAAACAACCAAAATAATTTTCAGACACACTAATGTTTTCACTTAAAATCACTTTTAAATGTTTTCCCCATAACCAAGTTAAGTAATAAGTTCTGTATTTTTTAGGCCTATTAGTTTCAAAATTTAAAATCAAAATATCTTTTTCGGATGTAATAGTTTGATCTCCAAATTTATATCTAAATGTTCTACTATATACAAGCTATCATCCCCCAAAAGGGTTTTCTGGGAACATGAGTTTAGGGTTGATCATGGTTTGGGTACACAGTGTAGAAGCATGTTGACATATATATCTCAAAGCCTATTTCAGTATTCTATGATATTGGAATAAACTGAAGCAGGAAATCAGTTAGCAAAAAATCCAGCTCAAAATAATGCAAATTACTTAAAGAATATCAAACTATTATTTAACCATTTCAATGAAATAAAAATAAAACATAATACAAACATGACTCATAAAACATAAGCTTTTATACATAAGCCGTAAAAAAACTGGCCTCTTAATTTTAAATGGAAAATGCAACAAATCAGGCTGTGTAATATAAGTAGGCCATGCTGAAGATAATATAAAAAGTAATATTTTCATTGATGCAAATTAAGTAGAAACAGGTGCATAGCAGGAAGATATCGATACCATTAGATTTGATAGATTACAATTATAATAAAAACTCCCACCACCAGTTCATAACCTACGGAGTTGAAGGTACTCCAAATAGTTTAGTTTATTCTGGGAGAGAAAAAAGTTATCAGAAGATAAAAATAGGGAATGCGCAACTATACATCCTTTTATTTTTACCTCGAATGTGACCATATTCAAGGGAAAAGAGATTAGTGTCCCCATGGCTTCAAAAGAAGCAGCTAAACAAATTCTAAATCTCCTAATCTCCACAAATTAGAGTGGCAGCCAAGATCATAATACACAAAAGTGCATATCAAATATTTGACCACTATTTAGAAAAAAACAAAATAAAACAGCCTGTTGTTGTCCTACCTGATGGTCAATATTCAATCTGAAACTGTCAATGTTTAAATTTTCATAAATCTTTTGACATATAAATTTATTCTGGATTTCTTTTGATTATTTTAAAATTATATAATAGGTTTTATTCATTATTATTAAAAATATAATAAATAATTATTGAGTAATCATTAACAATGATTGTCTTACTGTTTTTCAATACATATATTGCTTAAGCGAGAATGATGAACATAATTTTGCTATGTCTCGTTTATATTATATTTCTTTTTTAGTGTAAATAAGTTAATAAAAAGAATTTAATTCCAACAAAAACCAATTTTTTAAATCAACCTTTAATATCAGGCATTAGGACTCGAAGAGAAAGCAGCCACTATATTTTGGTCTTCCTGCTTTTTTTTACCAAAGAATGAGCTGCCTACTATATATCAAATTGTCAGATATTTTGCACAGCTTAAAAAAAAAGTTAAATGCACAGAATGCAGCCATTATTCCTACTGTTCATCCTAAAACAGTTAAATATTGGCTTACTGTCATAATAAATAAAAGGGCTAGTTTTATTTAAATCAAGTACAGTACAATTACTTTTCCATTATTTGTTCTTCTATGTGCCAACTTGATGTTGAGAATTTTTCTAGAGATATAACTTCAAGTTGTAAATGTGTGAGAGAAAAGAAAGTTCCACAAAGAAGGTTGTAATTCTTACATGACCAAAGAACTATAGGTAAAATGCCCATTGGTGGAGTAGATGCTAAAATAATCAGAAAAGGTAGAGAGTTGAATATAAGAAAGCTAGCTTTAAATAATAGAGAAATTGTTAAAAAACATAGAAAAGCTGATATAACAGACGAAAGCAGTTTAGACGAATACGCTTAATCATTGTGTAATTATGAAACAGAAAATGACAATCAATACGACAACGAATTCAGAGACGATGCAAGTGTGAAAATGTTAAGTGAGGCATTTGAATCAGATTCAGACAATTAAAGTTTAGGTATTAGTAAACAAATGAGGGTAAACAAATCTAGCAAGAGATTATGACATGTATGGTGTTTAAAATAGTGCTGTGACCTCTCTTGCCACAGCTATTTAGGTAGATTTTGGTATTGCTACTAATACAGACCAAAGTAAAGTTATTGATAAAAATAAATTAAGAGAGAAAATAAAGTCAAGAAAACAGTTTATCACTATATATTTTGATGGTAGAAATGATGACACATTAACCAGGGAAAGAGAAACAGATAAACAGTATATGGGTACTAAAAAAGAAGAGCATTATGTTATGGTCACAGAACCCGGAAATAAAGATCTATTGCATGTTTCACCAAAATCTAGTAAAAACAAAGTCTTTGCAGACTGTATATTGTCAGAAAATAACAAAATGAATAAATCTTCCGATATACAAGTTAGTTGTAATAGTAATATTATAATATAAACAAAACAAAACTTGGAGAAAACATTAGGACACCCGTTACAATGATTTATTTTTCTCCTGCACACAAATGAATTCCCATTAAGACATTTGTTCATACAACTAGATGGTCCAACATCCAGCAGAAGTTCTTTTACAGGACCAATCAGTAAAGCCATTGATATGTTAAAAATTGCCAGTTGTAAATTTAAACCATTATAGATAGAAATGGATTACCTATATTATCAAAAGAAGCAATCCTCAATCTCAGTAAAGATCAGCAGTGTATGTGCAGCATTATTCTTTTCGTAAGAGTAGGAATAGTAACCAAGGAGCTTGCCAGGAAAAAACCTAGACCTATAAATCACAGTAGGTGATTAACTTTTGCTAACCGAGTTTGGAGATTTTACGTATCCAAAATTAATCCAGATAAAAATCTAAAAATAATAACTCGGATCATCACCCTTCACCAGTTTGAACCCCTTGGCTCTAATGGACCCAAGCATGTATTTCTGGCCTTACAGTTGTTAAAACATTTACCTCCATTGGTTGTCAAAATTATTAAACCTTACATTAAATGGAATGTCTACTTTGCTCATCCTAAAAATACTCTTTTATTGATGATGACTGACCTTGACAAAAACAAGTGTGTTAAAGCTACAAATATTGTTCTCAAATTAAGAAACCAATTATCAAGGGCAACCCTTAAGATTAGACAATTTCAAGTTCTAGAAATCAAACTAAATGCTAATGACTATGACAATCTAATTAACTGGGATGTTATTCAAATTACAGAACCACCACTTACATTAACCCTAACAACCAAACAGATTCAATCAACTGTTATAGTACCTCTTGCAATTAATGCTTACCCAAATCACAGGCAAAGTGTTGAAAGCTAAGTTAAACTTGCAATCAATGCTACAAAATCAGTATATGGATCAGAAGCAAGAGATGGGTTTATACGAGCGAGTATTAGGCCAAGAACAATGATTCCTTCCTTTGATACAAAGAAACGTTTGGTAATTAATTAAGTAAAAAACAAAGTCACTGTATTTTTTTTGCTTACATTTTCTTTATGTAGCTATTTATACTGAGCTTTAATCAGGGTTGGCAAAAACCCAACCCAACTGGGTTTTTGGGTGGGTTTTTTCTAAAGTTTGGTATAAATCTTTAGTAACAAATTTTAATTAACTTTTTACATGTATATTTTTTTATACAAAAACTTAATTAATAATCAGATTGCATTTTTTTGTAACATAAATTTATTATTAAATAAAGTTATCGTTTTAGTTAAATTTAAAATATAAGTAGATTATACGTCTTCAACATGCCAAAGTATCATTCATGAGGAAGAAATAAGGCTAGTGAGTGGAATGAAGTGACCATAATAAGTGATTAACCAAGTAGAGTAATATGTAATTATTGCAAAGTGAGAATAATTAACAAAATATAGATAGAGAGTTAAGATCCCTTTAATTAAATGCAGAAGAAAGAATAAAGGAAGCATTAATAATTCCGCTGAAGTATTAAGTGATATATCAGTTTTAGAGTCAAGGCCATCTACATCTGCAACATCAAATAAGTCTAACCTGTCCAATGATAATGAACAAGATTGTTTAAGCTTTATTAGTGATTCTTCTTATTTGTCAATTGTTCAGTCAACTGCAATGACAATTCAACGGCAAACATCCATTTCTATATTTGTTACTACAACAACAAGTAATCAGAAGGATGATCTGGATTTACAAGTTGCAAAGTTTTTCTTTTCAGCAAATACACCATTCAACGTAGTAGAAAATCTTGAACTTACCAAGCTGCTTAAAAAACTTAGACCTGGATATGAGTCATCAAATAGAAAACATATATCTTCAGAACTCTTAGTGAAGATAAATGAAGAAGTAATCAATTTAATGAAAGATGATCTTGCTGATGATTGTGCTGTTCCTCTAATTTAAGATAGTTGGAGTACATTCAGTAACAATCCTATAATTGCTCATAGCATCCATTATGGAAATAAACCTTATCTCATTTCTGCAATTGACACTGGAAGCCAATCAAAAGCAACAGAATATTGCGCTCAAGCTGCTAAGGATGCAATCAAAAAAACATTCAATAAAGAAACATTCAATAAAGATCTAAGTTTTGAATGTTTAGCTGTTTTATTAAATGTGCATATATATATATATATATATATATATATATATATATATATATATATATATATATATATATATATATATATATATATATATATATATATATATATATATATATATGTATATATATATATATATATATATATATATATATATATATATATATATACATATATACATACATATATGTATTTTATTTTTTATTTAGGTATTTGCAGTATGCACTGACAACAAAAATAAAATGTCTAAATTGAGAAAACTTTTGCAGGCTGAAACCCCTAAGTTGATAACATATGGTTGCTCTGCTCATTTTTTAAATTTGGTTGAGGATGTCTCTCCAAAGTCTATAGTAAAGCAGATTATAGCAATTCATAAATATTTTCTTAATCATCACCAACCACACGTATGCATTAAATTTTAGATTGTTATTTACTTATTGATCATATTCTATAATACAATACTAAAACAACTGTGCTAATGGTATAAGCCTAATGATAACTATAGCAAAAAAGATCCTAGCTTTATTTTAAAAAAATTATTTTTTAATATTTTTTTGTTAAATTTTCTTAAACAAATGTATTATAGGGATGGTTATTAGAAAAAGGTGGACTGATGCCACAGCTACTCAACGATACTCACTAGAACTCCTAACTAGATTGTTTACAGACATATTTCTAATTATTCTCTGTACGTTGACATTAGAGGTGAGCATATGGAATCCATTGATCCTTCAATAGGAAGCCTAATTGACAAGCTGTCAATACAGAGAGAAGCAATAAATTTATATGCACAACTGAAAATTCTTGGTGTTGCATTAGATAAGGTTAATAAAATTAGTTAGTAACTTTATTTGATTTAATTATAATAAGTATATTAAAGCTACTTATACCAGGCACCATGCCATCATTAACTTTATTTACATAACTATTGAAAAAATTACTGTAGCTGAAGGCAGATGATACAAATTTGTCTGAGGCAGTTGAGATTTGGAAAAGCCTCATAAATAATGAAAAAATGCATTGTGCAAAGATTACTTGTGAAGAACATTGGATAGAAGTCAAGAAGAAGAAGCTGAGGAATGGTTGAAGGAAGTCTATTCTGAATTTATGCCAGGCTACTATGCATTTTAAGTAAAAGATGCTAATTGTTTCCCAACATATTTATTCAATGATAGTGTAAAATGCACAACATCAGCAACAAACTGGTTGAGAGTTATAGAAATGAAGGAATCTAAGTCTTCCAAATTGCCTGAAAATTTTGCAAAATTTTCATAGCAGTTGCACACTTGTCCAGCTAGCTTTGGATCCATTGAAAAATTTTTCTCATCTTTTTGGATTATTTAGAGCAAAATTAGGAATTCTTTACGAAGAGAAAAAGCTGAAATGCTTCTACAAATTTACAAACATTTAAGATCAAGATGCACAATTGCTGATGACTAAGTTGTCATATAACTTTGTTTTAAATGTTTAAGTTTGATTATTATTGCTCCAAGTAAAATAAAATTCTCATTTATGACTTTTGATTTTGTTGTTATTAGAACAATTGTTGAGCAGCATCAAATCTTGTGTGTTAATGAAAATTGATTTATGAATAAAAAAAGTAAAAAATAAAATATTTAGGACCAAAAACCCAATAAGTTGGGTTTTTGGGTACCAGCCCTGGTTGTAATACAATTTCTTGTGAAATGTTTGGTTGAAAAAATGGTGCACTTATAACCTGGCACATTAAGTTGTGCCAAACAACAGTTTCCCATAAAAAAAAACAAAAACATTTTCGCCCCAGCTTAATACCCATGTTCCGACTAACCCCTTGTCTCACCAACCTGTCCTAATATAAAGAGCACAGAACTAATCTAGATTAAAGTGCAGTAATCTTGTAATAAAAAAGTTGAAAAATTTTGTAACAAAAAAAACAGTTTATAAAACTTTTTACGTTTACATTAATTTTTTAAAAGAATTAAATTTTGAGTATTAGCTAGATTTTAGTCTTAATTTATAGTTTTTTATTTTTGTGTGACAAAATGATGTTTCATAGTAGTTTATCAAAACATCTACAACAATTTCTTAAAATTTTAATTTAAGAATTTTTGATATATTTATTTATTTTGAGTTTTGTAAATAAACTTTTTGTTCCTAGCCACCTTTGGTCTAAGAAAGCCAACCTCCACTTCACACAATTAAAACTGTCAAACCATATATATATATATATATATATATATATATATATATATATATATATATATATATAAGAAAAAAGTTTTATTATTTGACTTATTTTGATAATTTTTTATTTATTAATAGCATTAATTTACCACTAGCAAACCATATTAATTAACCATCTTGATGATCTTTTACCCCTTATTCCTTTTTTTTATCTAAAAAATACCACAGCAGATTTTTCACATTCACAAATTGATTATAATATAATAACACAAGAAACTTTTATCATAATTTAAACTAGAATAATCATAAGTATTTAAGTACCTAAATCAGTTGCAACTTGAACTTTTTTAGTTTGCTTGATTCTATAAACTTCATATATGCCACCAGTTACCAAAAATATTACTAGAGTAATTGTCATACCATATAACACTGTTTGAAATATTGGTGATTGAATACTGAAAAGTTGAACTTTTTTATCAGCCAAAGTCAAATGACTCGCATTATTTTGTTTGATAGCATTCTATAAAAAATTTTCTTTTAATAAAAAGTTACAAATCTACTGCATTAACTGATATGAATATAATGCACTGCTACATTGAAACAAGTGTTATGCAACACTGAATTATTTGATACAAATATTTGTACAATAGACTATTAATATGTTTATAGTGAGTTAAGTATTATATTGTTAATTAGTTTTATATAATATATATATATGAAAAAAATAAGTGATTATATTAATGCAAATTGAAATTATAGATTTTCTCAACATTTTAAAATTACATTAATTTATGCAGTAGCAGATTAGTGGTAGAACACTTGTCTCGTAAATGAGTTTTGACATACAAATTCACCCAATGCCTTTACAATTGCAGATAACTTGTTTAACAAGGTTTCTGGTTTAGAGTGAACAGAGTTAAGAGAGTTTAAAAAAAAAAAAAAGTGCATTTAAGTACAGTTGCACATTTGTTTGTTTACTTCAATATTTACCACTAGAGTAATACAATGAACTCATTTAAACTTCTTTAAAGAAAAAACTTAATCTATTGTCAGTACTGGATTACTTCATTATGTCACTTTTAAGGATATTACTGAGATACTGACTATGATGATAATGCTATTACACTTAATATGTATGTATTGCAACATGTTTGCAATTAATGATGCATAATTTTTTTTTCAATAATACATTTTTAAAAATATAATAAAAAAACAGCACCAATCTTGTCTACTTTAAATCTACACAATAGTATAAGTAACTGTAGAAGTTACTTATATTATTGTGTAGATTTAAAGTAGACAAAATTTTAACTAAAATTTTGCTGAAAATGTCGGTTAAAATTTCTTACATTACATGTACATTAACAAACTTTATTAATTTAAACTGAAAAAAGTACTACAGTAAATTATTGGTAAGTGGAATACCAAATAACTTGAACTTTTGTTATCTTAAACTTTTTCATTTGGTTCACTGAAATTGTTTAACAGATTACCATTGAAATTCTTAAGTTAAATCGAGACTCTAGTAACTCAAACTTTGATAAGTCAAACCATTTTTTTATCCCATTACAGTAGGGTGTGTCGATTTTTTTGGATAAAATATATTTTTTCAAATTAAGAACAAATAAAAAAAATTAGCAAAAAATATAACTCGATATGTAAAAAAAGTGATACTTTCAAAACTGATTTTATTTTAGTGCTAACTTGGTAAATTTTGATTTTAATTTCAATTATTCTGGTTAATAACAATCTGCTGGTATCCATTTTTTTTCTTTCAAAAAGTAATTATTACTTTGTAGTTGGACCAAAAGAAAAGTGCTGGTAAACATATTTTGTTTATTAAAAATGTCAAAAAGAACGAGTAATCCATTATCAATTAAAATGAGCAAACTTGTAGGAAATGGAAAAGAACTTTATACAACTGAGCTTCCAACAGCTAGAGATATGCGAAGATATGGTATATTTTTAAGAGAAAATAATGAGAAACGTATAAGAAACTATTAGATCAGCTAGTAAAAAAGTTCATGAGAAAATATCGATTTTAGAGCTTCAATTTATCCACTCTCAGAGGAACAAAATTGGTAGCTTTGGAATTTTTCATATTGGTGGTGCAGATAGGAGAGAATCCTAAAATATAAAATAAAACAACAAAGGAAAATTGCAATAAGAAAGAAGAAAGAATGGTAAATATTTAAGAGGAAGGCTCATATGACTGTATTATATATTTAAACTATATATGTATATATATTTAAACTATATATGTGTATATGTGCGAATCAATTCCATTCAATTCGTAAATCAAGTGTTGCTTTGGTTCAAGATTAGATTCAAAAAAATTGCTTTGAGTTTTTCAAACCACTATTTGTTATTGTGTTGTTATTTCATCAGATATCTAAGGCTAAGATCCTATCAAAATGTTTTTATTTATCTCAGCCAGAGTAAAGTAATTGAAATAGAAAGCAATTGTAAACAATTGCTTTCGATTACAATTGCAAAACAATCAAAACAACCACTGAAAAATTAATTTGCGCATTAGGTTTTTTTTTGTGAAAAATCATGCTTAAACTTAAATTTTGTGATTCGATTCGTCTCACAAATCAAAACCCGCTCCGATCCGAGACCTAACCTAAAACAACAAACGCCGATCCGTAGGGCCCCAACATAGATATACATATATACACACAAACACACACATACATATATATATATATACATATATATATATATATATATATATATATATATATATATATATATATATATATATATATATATATATATATATATATATATATATATATATGTGTATATATATGTATATATATATATGTATATATATATATATATATATATATATATATATATATGTATATATATATATGTATATATTTATATATATATGTATATATATATATATATATGTATATATATATATATATATATGTATATATATATATATATATATATATATGTATATATATATATATGTATATATATATATATATATGTATATATATGTTATATATATATATATATATATATATATATATATATATATATATATATATATATATATATATATATATATATATATATATATATATATATATATATATATATATATATATATAGCCCTTAGATGTTTTCCGAAAGTTTTTTCCAAATTTTGTTGACAAAAAGTAAAAATTAAAATTCAAGACCAGAATTTTTTTTTTAATAATTGATAGACTGCCTGCCCCAACCAAACCCTCAGACAATGTAGCAGCACTCCCTTGCAGGTCAGGCTAAAAGATAGTAGATGTAGCAGCACTCCCTTGCGAGTCAGGCTATTTGTCAGTCGATGTAGCAGCACTCCCTTGCGAGTCAGGCTATTTGTCAGTCGATGTAGCAGCACTGCCTTGCGAGTCAGGCTATAAGATAGTCGATGTAGCAACACTCCGCGCATGATTTACAGTAAAAAAAAAATAAAAATAAAATCATTTTATTAAAAAAATTAAAAATAAAAACATTTTATTAAAAAAAATAAAAATAAAAACATTGTTTACATTGTTAAAAACATTCAGAATGTTTTTAAAACATTCTGGTCAATTAAATTTGCGTTTTTGTGGTTTTTTTAAAAAACGATTTCTTTGTAATTAAATTAATGGTTTTTACTTTCGTCCAACATGCAAATGTTGGGCGAAAGTCAAAAGTAATTAAAAGTGACGTATGTGCTGGCTTAAGAATCACTTTTTTCCTTCCGCTCTTCCCAAAGACAACAAACTATGGATCTATGTATATATATATATATATATATATATATATATATATATATATATATATATATATATATATATATATATATATATATATATATATATATATATATATATATAAATAAATATATATATATATATATATATATATATATATATATATATATATATATATATATATATATATATATATATATATATATATATATATATATTAGGGTTGGACAAAATCAAAAAAATTAGAAAATTATACCTGGCTACATGAAATCTTGTTCCTTAACATAATAAAAGTGTTATAAGTTAATTCTGGGATATTTGACCACTTTAAAAACTTTTTTTTGCATAGCCTCGCCTTGAAGATAAGAAATTTTATTTGAATTTATTCTATATGTTTATTTTTATGAATTATTTTTTGAACTACCTTCTTAACTAATTTTTATGCATTAATCGTTACTATAAAAGTTTGAAACATTTTAAATAAATTACATTTTTGTCCCATTCCTACAAATGAATTTTGAAATATTTTTCATTGTCTTCTAAATTATAAAAACACATCACTGGCACTAGATAAATTGATAATTCTGCAACATTTTATAAATCTTCTATGCGTGCTACTTTAAATTGTTCTTTTTTAAAGTAAATGCAATTTTCATCTTATCATTGCTATATACATATTTATACTTTCAAAGGTCACTCTGTCCTGTCTTACTTGGAGTACTGGTTTTAAGTATTTATAAACGGCTATTGTTAGATGAAAAAAGAGCAAATCAAACTTCTTTATAAATGTAAAAGTTTCATATGCATTATTCTTATTATTATCTTAAAATAATCTTTAAAGTAGATCTCTTGTTGTAAAATATTGTTTTTAATCTACGCTGGTGGTATTTATGTAAAACATAAATTATATTAAAAATATCATACGCATGTAAAAAAAATTCATATTGTGACATGCATGTCACAATATGCATTTTTACTACATGCATATGATACTTTTAATATAATTTGTTTTACATGTTGCAATACATACATATTAAGTGCCATGTCAATTATTAGTAAGTATTAAAAGGAAAAAATTAAAAAAGGAACAGATGCAATGGATGTTTAGTGTTTTAATTTTATTCAATTAATTCAAACTAAAAATAAAATTTGGCAGAACTTAGAGATGAGCTACATAAATATGATGACTGTGAACAAAATATAATCCAAGTTAATAATCAAAATCAAATTAAATCTTCTCTGAATCAAACATGTTTGATTTATAATATTATGAGTATTAAAAATATTGCTCTGGTTATGAGATAATGTTACCTTTTGAGTGTACAGCGTAAATATAATACATTACTTTTTCCCCTGAAACATCATGTAATCGTATAATGACAATTGTGGAATTAATGGGGGCAGCAAGACAAAGGGTATTACTTTTGACCTATTTAAAGTTTTGATAAAGTTTGGCATGCTGATCTTCTCTATAAACTTGCTTCATTTCTGGAAATTTTTTAAGATTATTAAACTATTTCTTTCAAACTGCAGTATTTAAGTCATACTGCAGTATTTAAGTCATACTGCAGTATTTAAGTCATCAACTGCAGTATTTAAGTCAATTTTATATTCGGAAAGTTTTATTTATCAATCAGTAATTTAATTACATGGACAGTATATTTTTCAGTAAGTTTTATTATTTCATATAATAAAACTTACTGATAAATATACTGTCCATGTAATTTTACACGCAGGCCCATAGCAACAGGGGGAGGGGTGACGGGCAGCAGGGGCATCTGTCCCCCCCCCAATAATTTTTCAAATAAATAATTTTGAAAAAACTGACAAAAAAAATGACTTAAAAAAAAAGAAGGTCCTTAAAACTATTTCGGAGCCCCTTAATCCAGCACTGACCCCCCCCTTCCTAATATAATTTTGTTCCTACAGGCCTGTGTCATGAAATAAATTAACCCCTGTCGGCGAAACAAATTAACTACCATAATATTATAACTTCTTTGGAACAACTTTTACGAATTACGAAAAAACCATTTCAACTTGATGTTTTCCAAATGCATTTGTTTTTAAATCTGTTAATTAGAATAGATATGGATATAATAACAGTAGCACTATATATATCTTAAGCATTTCTGAATATTTATACATTCAATATATGTGTATATCGAATACTACTATCTATCTACTATCTATAATTTCTACTAATTTATTGCTCTGTTCTATATATATATATATATATATATATATATATATATATATATATATATATATATATATATATATATATATATATATATATATATATATATATATATATATATATATATATATATATAAATATAAATATCACTTCTACAACATAAAATTACAACGAGAAAGTCTGAGTTATTATCTGAGTTAAAGTTAACGTGAAAGTATTATTCCACTTCTAACAGCAAGAAGTGTATTACTAAAGAATAAAGAAAAAATATACACTATGTGAGAACAGAGTATAATGATACGTAGCAGTGAAACATATAAGATAAAGGTGATGTCCATCAAATGATGTTCTCTATTTGGAAAGAATTGAAAAGGCAACAATCAGATAGATGTGCGGTGCAACTAAGAAAACAAGAAAAGTAGTGGTGATCTTATATAGAGATTAGGAATAGTGAGTGTACCTAACGGGTGCATCAGGGAAGATTAAGGTGGTTTAAAGTCGCAGTTGATCATGTAGTAGCATCCAGAACTTAGAGTTTCAGGAGCAAAAGTCAAAAGTAGAAGCTAAAAACTTGGAGATCGTGTGTTAAAGGCGACATGAAAAAGCTCCAGTTAAGCAAGAAAATGCTTATGATCTTATACAATAGAGAAACAGCATTATCAGCAATATGATATTTCTGTGTGAATCTGCAATATAATATTATATGTGTATACATATATATATATATATATATATATATATATATATATATATATATATATATATATATATATATATATATATATATATATGTTAGTACATAACTCCACTGTTACTTACGGGACATTTTGATTTTTGTAGAGTCACATTTTTAGATATATATTTTTTGTTTTAACAGATATGTTTATATATTGATCAGATGTTTATATATAAATCATGTCAAAATCATTTATTTGTTTTCCTGTATATTGAAATTCTGTTCAATTATTATAAATTTAGGATTTTTAGTTGATTATATGCTGTGATACTTATGGGATGCAAATAAGCATTGCATTAAACCTGTTGTTTTCAGTTGAATATTTCAAGCCAAATATTTAACCTACATAAACTGGCTACTTAGGTTAAATTAAGTAGTTTATTATTCTGCATAAAATTATTCAAAAGGTTGTTTTAGCTTGTTGTGGACTCGAAGGATAAATGAAAATAAGTGAATGATTAATTTTTAACTTTTTATTAACTAAAACAATAAGAAATATTAATATAACAACAATAATGTTCATCACATTCTCTCCGACTACTTTAAGTTTTAAGTAATCAATTGTTTAAAGATCTAACCGATTTGGAGCCATGCACTTTCAAGTTATCGTCTTTTACGGTAAAATATCATTTTCAACTTTATTGGACATGGCAAGATGAGACTCACTGGATATTGTAGGAAGATCGAATGACACAGTCTCATCTGGTTTTAGCAACTAGTGTGCAGCCTCATATGGTTCTTGTAACAGGTGTACAGTAGATTGTTCCGATGAGCTTAGATTCGCTGTTTCCAAGTTAACTGTAGGTAAGACTTAAGTTTGAAACTGGTTTGCAGTCTTATCTGGTTCTTGTAACAGGTGTGTAGTAGATTCGACAGTTGCTAATAACACCAGGGTGGCATAACGAATTGTGTAAAAACAATAGAGTAAACAAGCTCATTGCTTAAGAGTACATACAGCTAAAAGTATCAGGTGCAATATTGTATTCCTTTTCGGTAAACATGTCAAAATTGTAATAAAAAAGCTCAAGACGTCGTTGATATATTTTATCATTCTTGATTTTACTCACATTATTCTTATTAAACATAAACAATTCAGATTGTTGATCAGTTAAAAGCTTGAAACGCTTCCCAGATGGCACTAATGCGAGCAGATTCTATAACAGCACATGCCTTTTTTTCAATAGGGAGATATTTTACCTCAGATCGATATAACAATTGCAAAAAAAAGCAACTGGTCTGCCATTTTGATTAAGAAGTTCTGCAATAGCTGTATCAGATGCATGGGTTTCTAATGGCTTATTCTCATTAATAGAACACAACAAGCTGGGCATTTATATCTAGGATGCAGTGTTTTCACAAAAAAAGCAAACTTTTTTTTTTAGAGGAGTTGCTACTGTTAGGAGTAGCAGCAGATGTGGTGAGAATTTTTGTATTATCATTAGAAACAGGTGCTGTAAAAGTAGGTTTCTGGTAAACTGAGGATAGATAATCTTCAGAATACTTTTGAAGACATACGTAAGTTCTAGTTTTGTAAAATAACCTCAAGTAACATGTCATGAGCTTTGTCAATTTTTTTTTTGTTACACAATGATTCACAAGTTAATAAAATTGTTGTGGACTCAGAGGATATATGACATTAACTGAATTATTGGTTTTTAACATTTTAACATTGACTAAAACAATAAGAAGAAATATTAATATAACAAAAATAATATATATATATATATATATATATATATATATATATATATATATATATATGTATATATATATATATATATGTATATATATATATATATATATATTGTTATAGCTAAAACAATATATATATATATATATATATATATATATATATATATATATATATATATATATATATATATATATATATATATATATATATATATATATATATATATATATATATATATATATATTGTTTTAGCTATATAAACTCTATAATCTCAAACATTATTATTAGGAAAAGAGAACTGAAGTTCATGCAATATTATTATTTTTTGATCTCCTTTTTATTTTTACAACAATATAGAAACTTGTCAAAAATGAACAGTTAAAAATAATTTTATTCAACACAACACACATTAAAGTAAACTACATTCGCAGTTTTGTAGAACTTATTATAAGCTAAATAATTCAAAACGCGTATAGAAAGGGGTTAATTTATTACGATGGGGGTTACAAATATTTAAGCCCCCGGTTAATCCATTTCACCTATTTAAAAGTAATTTAACTCCTGGTGTTAATTTATTTCGAAATAGATTGACCGGGGAGTTAAAATGTTTTAACTGGGAGTTAACTTTTTGGGGAGTTATTTCATTTGCGTCACCTGCATGTAAAATAAAAAGTGTTTTTAATGCTTTGATAAATAAATAACTTTATGATTAAATTATTTAATAATGATCTTGAGTTTAATTTGAATTCTTGACATGATTTTTAGAAAAGTCAGATAAAAAGCTTTATAAAAATACTTAGGATTTTGGGATTGTCTACTGCTGCTAAGAACAATATAGTTAGGATGATGCCATCATTACAACAAAATATTTAATCTAAATATAAACTAGACAAGATAAATTTATTGGGAACAATGAAAATGTCTTTGATAAGACCAATAAAAATAAGATATACTATTACATAGTAGCAATAAATTTTGTGACACAGTGGAGTTAAGAAGTGTTTGATATAATAATTTGATATATTGTTAGCATCTAAAACTAATTTAATATCTATTTTTTATTGCCTCAGAAAATTATCCAATGTTATAGAGTGCAATCTGGACACAAATTAAGCAGCAAAGTTTCTTTATTCATTGAAAAGTTCAAAATCATTTTCTGACTATCAGCAGTATGTAAAAATACAATAAAACTGCAGAAATTTTTAAAAATTTAAAAAATCTTGTAAAATTTTGAATAAAAAAAATTTGGCTTAAAGATCCTGTTTCAGGGCTAGAACTAAAACTGCTTCCTTCATTTCTAAACTTTTTTTAAAAGAATAAAAAAATAATACATAGACCACAATGAATACACTTTGTTCTACTCTATTATTGTTTTAATTATTAGTATTCATATTATTATTATTGTTATTAACAACAAAAAACGTACCATTTTTAAATTGTACATTGCAAAATCAACCATAGCAGAGTTATTTTTTAATAAACGGTTCATGCATGATTGAAGTACACTATAGTTTCCACCTAGTGATACTAAAATGAAAAACAGTCCTTACATCTGCTGACAATTTAACAAGAACAAATCTTATTATAAGCGTCAATAATAAAGTCTTGTGAGCTGATATAAGATTTCAGATTTCAAAGAAATAAAAATAATAAATTAATAACACTCTTTTAACAATGAAACTCATAATACTATCTTTTTTAACTTTACTTTACTTATCCTCCAGCCTGCTTTTAAGCATAAACTATTTAATTTTTTAGAATGATTGAGAAAAATTTTTCTAATATTTTTGGAACAAATAAGAGACTTTTTTACCATTTTTTCAAAAAACATTCTTTAACAAAATACCTCCATAATAAGAGCTGTCAGTATTGAAAGCTTTTACAATTTTTATATCATATTTCTTTAAAACATCTTTGTAAGATTCAATTGTGTACTGATCAAAGATAGCATAACTTGCTTTGCCTGCTTTTAGTGCATCTAAAACGTCTGAATGACTTGAAAGGTTGTTATCTACCAAGTAAATAATAAATTACAAACAAAAACTTACCGAAAAATTGATTATCTTTAAAATAATAAATATTTCAAAATACAAAAAAATACACAAAAATGCATATAATTAAAAAAAAAAGTCACGGCTTCTACTGATCTTTTAAACATTCCATGAATACTTGTAAACATAACACAACTACCAAAAATGCTTTTGAGGAAAACTTATTCTGTGTAAATTTTATGCTGTAGATGCATAATGTATACATTATGTTTCCCACACAATTAAAAACACAGGTTAACAAAAAAAAGATATAAACTTTCACTTTAAAACATTCAACAATTTTGATTCTGCAATTTCATTTGGTAACAATTTCCAATTATTACACACTCAGTTAGTGAAATTTATACCTAATGTACTTTATAGGTAATTCAATGATTTTCAAGGAAATGATCAACAATCTATTTTGTGCTAATTATTTTTATTTAATAGCAATTAAATTTACCTTTAAGAAGCTTTATCGACGATACCTTATTTGCCCATAAATATTCTGGTGACCCTAAATTTGCAATAACCTAATAAAAATCAACTTACATAAACTTTAATTTTTCATTAGTTTTTACTTATTTTATTATTATTACATATATATATATATATATATATATATATATATATATATATATATATATATATATATATATATATATATATATATATATATATATATGTATATATATTTACATATATATACATATATATATACATATATATACATACATATATATATATGTATATATATATTTATAATAAAATGGTTCATCTTTTAATGACTTCGGTTACAATGATAACACAATAAGAAACCAAAGATTATTTATCCAATAGTTTGAAATGAAATGTATCTAATGTAAATAAAATGTCAATTTCTTATACCTTAAAAGAGTTTTCTATTAAGGAATTGACTATTTTTTCTTTAATTAATAGTATGGGATTTATGTTTAAATGTTATAAAACCATTCTTAAAGGAGGCATCAGTCAGATAAAAAAGAACTTAGTGATTCAGAAAATATTTTCTAGAATTCACGGTTACAATTTTCAGCATTTCCATCTAATAAATTACTTTTACTATTAATCTTTTTTTTGTTTGCTGATTGACATAACCCTTTTGTATATATTTGTATAGGCTTTTATTATTTGCTAAACGATGTAATAATTTTTGATTGTATATCAATAATAATAAATATATAACAATAATAAATTAAATTAAAAATTTATCATTATTATCTACTATACTTATTAACTATAATAACATTTATGTTACTCCACATTGAGTATAAACTTTCCAAAAACTAGTTCAAGTTAAAGCTATATAAAGCTCATTAGATGACTTTTTTTGTTGATTAATAAGCAAATATGGCTTCAGGATCAACTTTAAAGAAGTTGCATGCGAAGCAGCAAAGCAAGTAACAGAACTAATCAGCGACAGCAACACTTTTGAGAAGAGTTACCCTAGTTTAAAATATGATTGAAACAGCACTAAAATGGGCTTTTAAAAACATAATTTTAGACGGTATTAAAAAAAAAGGCAACTAGTCGAATGAACCAAATTGCTAGAAGGCGAAATACAAACTCTAAAGTCAAACAAAACCATGCCATCATTTTCAGCAATCCTTAGGTAAAAAGGTAAAACTACAGAAATGGCAAAACAACGTAACCAACGATTCAAGTTGTCACCACTGATAACAAATCTAGAAAAGAAAAAGAGTCAAATGTCTTTGTCATTGGTTTTGCCTCATCCACAACAAACAATGACAAAGACGCTGTAATGAAATTCTTTGAGACTGTAGGGCTAACAACAGTAAACATTAACCATATACACCAAATAAAATCTAGTCAAAACGACCAAATCTCATACCTTTTTGGAACGTCATCCACTTTAGAACTGGTGGGATTTGCTGCAATGACGTCGTTTACTCAAACTTGCAAAAACCGTACATCTTGGCCTCATTACAAACTGCTATTGCAGCTACTAAACAACCCATTGTCCACGCTACCATCACCGCAGCCAACAACATCACTGATACTAGATCAACCGGCGCATCAACCCTGACCACCAAAATTCAGATCTAAGTTAGATCAACTAAATACTAAGACCGTCACAAAAAAGTACATTAGAAACACAACACTCATTTACGCTTCTGGACCAACAATCTATGCTTTCAGAATAGAGAAAAAATGAACAAGCTAACAACAAGACTAGCAGCTATGTCAATAAAAACCAGCCACACATGTTTTTTGTCAAAACATGGTTTAACGAAACATCGGATACAATCATCAGTGGCTACCACCTGCACCGAGTTGACAGAAATGGCAGAGGAGGCTGAGTTGCCATCTATATGACATGATGATGTCAGAAGTCAGGATTAGTCAACTGAATTCAAACTCAATAGAACAAGTGTGGAGAATAATAAAGTACGGAGGTGAATCGTTCTTGCTTAGCTGTATATACAGCTAAGCAAGAACGAATTAGTACATTTTTAGCTGCGGCTATAGATGCGATGACCAAAGTCATCGCATCTATAGCCGCAGCTAAAAATGTACTAATTATAGGAAATTATTCATATATATATATATATATATATATATATATATATATATATATATATATATATATATATATATATATATATATATATATATATATATATATATAATCTTACTTATATCTTTAACAGTAGTTATGACAATGCTGAAAAGCTCATCAAACGAAAGATTCAAGATGCTGGGATTTCTATCAAATTGTATAATGAGTAGCATTTGAATGTCAAAGTTCCTCTTAAGCAAATTTGCAAAGCAGTCCGAAAAACATTATTTTTTATTACGTATATAGTTTATAAGAACATTTAATGTCATATTACAATGATTATTACAACATTAATTACATGATTATTAAAACAAACTTTGATTTTTTTTGTTATTATAAAATTCAAGTTGTTTCATTAATCAGCATAAAAGTCAACATTCGTTTATTACGAAAAAAAATATTTGTATTTATTTGATTTTAGTCATCTTCAGTTGAAATAATATCAAAAACTTATACTATATTATAGAAAAAAAGTTATATAGATACAAAATAAAGTGTCACAAAAGATAACAAAAACAATGTAAAATTTAATTATAAAATTATTAAAAAATTTAACAAGATCGGACAAATCAGATTTAATGAAAAGGAAGCAATAAAAGACTACACACACACACACAGATATATATATATATATATATATATATATATATATATATATATATATATATATATATATACAATGCTAAATATAGTTAAACAGAGAGAGCTAATTTAACATGATTAATCTTTTTGTTCATATTTGGTTTTTGCAAAATTATATATACATTCCTTTAATTTGAGTTCAATATTATTGAAAGAAGAATCTAATATAGAAAAACATTTATTGTTATATGTAGCATAGCAATTTTTGTCAACATGGAGATGTTTAAATATATGCTAGTTTTTGTCTCTCCGATAGTTCTCGGTCATTTGTTTCTGTAGATGGCAAGTTGTTTCCTCAAGATTTACATCTTGTGTAAACAAATATACAGACAACAAATGATTTGAACTCTATCGGAAATGGATTTTAATTAAAAATACATTGAAAATTTTAAATGAAGTGAAAGCTAACTTTATGGAGACTGATTTACAATGTCTTAATAATATGACTTAATCTCTTTTTAGTAAAGTCCAATAGTTTTCCAATGTAGGAAAGTTTGAAATATTTTATTAACAGTTGATCTTATGAACTAACTTGATTAGTATTAGAGATTTTTTCCATATAAGAGTTGTAAACTTTACTTATTAACCAAAATGGATACACAATTTTATTTAGAATTTGAAAAAGTTTTTTAAAAAAAAAAAAAAAAAAAAGCTTTTTTAAGAAATTTAAAAGAACTTGTGCTATATAATAACAGACTCACGTTATCATTTGGATACGAGTAGATGGTTGTACTAACAATATCAACAGTCAGAGCTGAAATTAAATTGCCCACACATATTGAGGTTAAGACAATACCCATAAATGTCCAAATTATTAATAACACTCTGCCACAAAATGTTGAAGGAATCTTGTCCCCAAAACTAAAAAAAATAAAAATTTGAAATTATTAAAATACAATTTTTATATATTTAACTTAAGTAAAAAGTTATAAAAAAGAATTAAAAATATTATTATTACAGCAACATACCCAACAGTGGTAATTGTAATAATAGAAAAGTATATTTCTTCAAATATACCACTCAAAGTAAAACATGGACTTTTTTTTTGTCTTGTTGAATTTTTATGTTGCTAAAAAAAATCTCTTCAAAGTCATTATTCTTAACAAAGTAGGATACAGAATATACTTTAAAAGTTGTTAAGTTCAGCAAATACTTACACAATAAAACAAGATAACACCAAACAAACAATTTAATAAAACATAGATTCCAAATGTTCCCAAAGCAATGTAAATATTTCTAAAAACTAATTGTTCATTTTCTTTTAATTGAACACGTATACTGTTTTGAATTGATACAAACACAATACCTGGAAGCTTTAGAGTTGAAGAATACGAACTATCAAGAACTTGTACAGGCACTGTCACAGGTAATTTTATTGCTGTTGAATTCAATTTTACAAACTCTAAACTTGTCATTTTAATCTCTTTATAAACAAATGAAATATTTTTTGAAAATGATGTACAAGCACCAGCACATTGTAACAATGATTGTTCTGTTGATGCTATCATTACACCTACTGGTCGATATGGTGAGGTAATATTTGAACTTGCAAATGGTGGTATTGAAATGTAAATAATTTCAATGATAGGATCAAAGATGTGACATGTATCTAAAAATAATAAACAAGTTATAACATTAGGTTTTTTATTCAGATATAACTAATAGTTTTAAAACAAAAATGGTTTAAAAATAAATAAGAATAGAAAGTAACTTACAAAATGTGATAATGCTACTATATGGTCCAATACCTTTCCTATTGTAACCAGCTATTTTAAGAAAATACCGTGAATAAACACGTAGGTCATAAAGTTGAACTGATTGTTCAGTATAAGTTAAATTAATCATTATCCAAGATTGATTAATAATGTCTAAGTCTCCTTGATTAAGAAGTTTATATGCTATTATGTAACCCAAAGGTTTTCCCTGCCAATCTTTTTGAAGTATGTGATTCCATGAAACATAAGTTTTATCTGCATAATAAAATGATGTAGCATTCAAGCCAGTTGGGGCTGTTCTAGGTACTGATTAAAAATTAAACAGTTTTGAAAATTGTTTACATAATCTTAAACAAATTAATTTTCTTCAAAATTTTTATTAGAACTTAAAATAAGAGATATTTCTTAAAAAATTTTAATTAAAATAGTAAAGCTTTTAAAATAATATTTAAAAAAAAATTATTTAAAAAAATAAAGTATAAAATGTCTTTTAAAATCATAACTTTCTACCAATAATATACAACAAAGATTATTAGATACTATAAGTATGTTATCTTCTTGTGTAATATAAATTCACTTTTTCCATCATGATTACTTTAAACAATACCTTGTTTATCATATTTGAAAAATAACATTTGTTTATCATATTTCAAAAATAAAATTTGTTTATCATATTTGAAAAATTAAACTCGTTTATCATATTTGAGAAATAAAAAATTATTTAAATTCATCATTTTATTCAATAGTCTCTTTTTAGATCATTCATATTTTTTAGATCATTCATATACTTATCATAGATCCATAAACCTGTGATTAGTTTAAATGTTTTGCCTAATGTACATTGCAATAATACAATTTAAGTTATAAAGAACCTACCTGCTTCATCAGTTATACATTTTACTTGCAACTCGATTCCTCTACCTACTTTGGTTAAAGCTGTCAATATTATAATATATTCAGTGAATGCATCAGTTTTGAATACAGTGTAACCAGCAGCATTTGCAGGTAATGAATCGTTTTTAAAATTGTAATTCACAATTTTTTTATAAGCTATATTATAACTTGTGAGTACACCTTGAAGATACCCAGAAGGAGTTGAGTCCCAATATACAGTAATAGAATAAAAAGTTATTTTACCACATCGGAAGTTGACAGCAGAAACTAGAGGCACTAAAAATGTTTTAAAATTTTAGTCTACAAAAAATTTAAGATTGTTTCTCTAAAAAACAAAGGGGTAGAGCCAAATAAAAAAGGTTAGCAGAATACATTGATTATCAAAACAATCACTTCAAATAACTTCATCTTTAAGTAATTAGTTCAAATTTCTTTTGCTTTTTATAAACTCATTTATTTAAGTAAAAAAAAAGCAACAATCAACAATTAGTTTTAAAAAAATGTGAAAAAAATATATTCACTAAAATAATCTATAATATTGAATTATTGTTTTAAATGGCTCCACAACCCTGTTGAAAAGCATTAGACACCTCTAACTTTGGTTTTAACTTAATTCCAAACCTCCAACTTTGGTTTTAACTGTAATTCCAGAGCTAAATACTCCTTGATATTTTGTGTTAGCAGATATGTTTACTATATAAATCATATTTCCAAACAAATTTGTAATGTTGAAATATGTTGCACTAGGATCACTTAAAGTTGCTGACCTAATAATAACGAAATATCAAATAATATCTTCCAAGCTGTATATATGTATATATCTATATCTACTATATATATATATATATGTTATATGTATATCTATATCTACTATATATATATGTATATATCTATATATATGAATATATATATATATATATATATATATATATATATATATATATATATATATATATATATATATATATATATATATATATATAGCCAAAAAAATTTTTTTAACAAATATGAGTAAAAGTTCCAGGTAACAAAAGAAAAACTATTCAAACTAAGTTGAGTAAAATATATTTATTAGTTAAACATTGAAAAATATTTTAAAATTTTTTTCTCTAACACAGAAGGCCTTTCATATAAAATCTTCAGCTGTGCATGAAATTTACATAACTATAAAAAACTCTTTATATTGAACTTCCTATAAAAAGTTTAAAAAGGAAGTAATTAAAGTTTATATAAAAAACTATAATTAACAAAAATATAGTATAACTTGATTCTTTTTGGTAAGAAAATTTTATAAGTAATGTGAAAATAATTACTTTCTGATTATATGTTCATTGTGCCATATCCTTACTTATGAAGGCGAGCTTCATAAATAAGAAGTAAATTCTCATTTGAGAGTTTTAACATTGGAAATAAGTTAAAAAAAGGTTCATTTTCATGGCAATTGAAAACATGCTGATCAAATTTATCTGAACCAATACCTGTTCTGCATGTGTAGATGTGTAGATTAGTTCTTAACCTTCGGTTATTAGTTTTACCATGTATATTGTTCTTCCATCACATCCATTACATGATAGAAAATAAATAATATTTTTTGATCCGTTTAGCTACAAATTCCAATATAAAAATTACAATAAAATCTAAATTACAATAGCCATCACCCTAAACACAGAAAGGAAAATATACCTTTTACATTAGCTAAACTGATCATTTGTTTTGTATCTAATCCAACAAAAATGGAAATCAGACTTCAACAACTGAAACAATTTTTAGTTCGATGCAATTACCCAGTAAAAATCATTAATAATGGAGTTTTTAAAGCTCAACCAGCACCTCAAAAGAGAGAAAAGAACAAAATTATACCTTTTGTAACTACAAATTTTGCAAATATTAATTTTGAAAATTTGTTTGCTACTCTACATGGTATTTTGAAACTGTCTGTTCTAGACAATAAATTAAAATCAGTTTTAATTTATTACAACGCCAACCAAAAAATATTTTGAGACACATAAGTACATCAAGTTTTAATAAGAAACCAGTTTTATTGATGATGAACGCAAGGTTTTAAAATGCGTATCAAAACGTTGTAAATTATGCACTATGTATATTCAGTTTGTTAACCATTTTACCACATCATCTGGTAAAGTATAGTACATTAAAACTTCAATATCATGTAATTCAAAAAATATTATTTTTGGAATAAGTCACAACATCAAAGTTATTACATTTAAGCAGTCAACAGCCTAAACAACTAAAAAGTTTTTTTACCAACGCAAGCTTGTACTGAAGTTATTTTTCAAAGATCGGTTTTTTAACCACTGAAATACCATATAAAGGGAAAACTCATTAAGATTGTCGGCAATCTGTATGCTTCTTTTATTTTTCAAAATGTGACAGGCATATTTCCGATTTCATCAAGGAAAGAATAATAGGTATTTTTTCTGGAAATTCCATTGATTTAAAGGATGATAGAGTTCCATTGGGCATATGCAATTCCTGCAGAGCAATGGTACAAAACCATGGCAATGGAGATAGAAACTTGCCTATTCCCAAGCTACATGACTTTAACATAGTGATTATTAGACCACAGACCAGAGGATTTGATTCTTGTAATTGCTTAATTTGCCAGGTTGGCCAACTAAAAGGACATTCTGCAAAGCTCACTTTTTCAACCAATCAAGATTTGAAAGAACCATCAAGTAGCTTTGATAAACTATGCTCAAACTGTCTCAGTGTAGTCAAAAGAGGAATAATCATGTGATATTCCTGTTCACAAGCCACCAAGTTTGAAAACTTAAAGAAAATGATAGTAACTGATTCCAGAACTGCTGAAAAAATTGCGTCATCTATAATAGATCAAAAGGTATCCTCTCCGCAGGGCAAAATTAAGTTGAGCAGAAAAAGTTGTAAAGCTTTGGCTATTACTCCAGGTCCCTCCAAAGCTCAGTGCATATCAAGAACTTCTCTAACTACTTTGGACATGGTTCAAGTTCAAATCAATGATGGTCTTTCAAATAAAAAGATGCAAGAACTGGCTGTAACATTAAACAAGACTACAAATTTAAAAATTGTTGGAACAAAATTTAGGGAAAATTTTACAATGGCTAGTCAAAAAGTTGAAAGTTTATTCAAAGTTTCCAAAATCTCAGTTACAAGGCCATCAACAAAAACTGATTATTTGGCGAAGGTTCACTGCAAGAGTTTAGGGGATTTTTATAACTCAATTCTCAGAGTTAGAGCAATCACTTTACCACCTCTCATCAAACTAAGTATTGATGGTGGAGGATCTTTCCTCAAGTTCAGCTTGAGTGTTATCTCCAATCGTGAATGTCAAAGTGTCAAAATAAGTTCAGCCTCAAATGACAAAAGCTTACTGACTGTAGAAGATGGGAAAGAAACAAGTGCCAAGCGTCAGCTACTAGTTGCTGTTGCTGAAAATGTTTCAGAAACTTATGAAAATGTCAAAAAACTTTAAGTTTATTTGGGAAAATTGATGTGCCTTTCTTTATGGCATGTGACATGAAGTTAGCCAATATCATCTGTGGCATTCAGTCTCACTCGAGCAAACACCCTTGCTGTTGGTGTGATGTTAAATCTAGTGACCTCAAAGAACAGGGAACTCCAAGAAACTTCAGACCCATTAGGATGCAATACAAAGCATTCAATGAGAAAGAGAATGGA
Organism: Hydra vulgaris; assembly: GCF_038396675.1. Lineage (NCBI taxonomy): Eukaryota > Metazoa > Cnidaria > Hydrozoa > Anthoathecata > Hydridae > Hydra > Hydra vulgaris. The sequence goes on from NC_088930.1 coordinate 35,970,468, forward strand.
AAAATGTGCGCAAAGGATAATCATGTTGTTCATAACCCTTTTTGTTGACCAAGAAGATGTTAATCAAATTATTGAGTTTATTCCCCCAATGGAACTTCATCTTCTCCTTCGAATTGTAAATCATCTTTACAAATCAATGCTAAAGATATGGCCTAAAGGCAAAGATTGGCCATTACTTCTGAAGTTGAAATTACAACCTTATCATGGTGGAGAGTTTGTTGGGAATGATTGTCATAAGCTTTTGAAGAATATGGATGTTTTGCAAATAACTGTTAAAAGAGAAAAGGCATATCATATGCTTGGTTTTGTGAAAATATTCCAACATTTTAAGAGTGTTGTTAGCTCCTGTTTTAAAAGAACATTAAATACTGCATATGTTCAACATATCAAAGACTTTAAGAACTCATATATTCAACTCCCAGTTTCAGTCACGCCAAAAGCCCATGCAGTGTTCTACCATGTTCCTGAATTTATTGCTCTAAAGGGTACAGCATTGGGCATTTTTAGTGAGCAATCAACAGAAGCCTTGCATTCAATCTTCAGTGCTCAATGGGCTAGGTACAAAAGAAACCCTGAACACCCTTGTCATAGAGGCCAATTACTGAAATGTGTTATTGACTCTAACAGCAACCATCTTTGAATTTGATTTTTTAAATAAGTTTTTTTTTTAAACAGTTAAACAGTGATATCTAGAATTTCATTCTAGAAATACTTGATATAACATTTGTTCATAAGAAATATTCTCGTCTAAAATTTTTGATTATATTATAAACTATATCATTTATTTATAGTTTCATAAAATATGATAAATTTATAAAAAATTAATCAGAAGTATATATCTTATTTTGCAAGTACTAAATAAAAAAATCTCAACAGCAATTTGAATAAAAAGTAATAAACATCATAACACCACCATAAAGTAATTTTTTTTGAAAAGAAATCATCTCATGTCTGTATGTATGTGTTTTTTCAATATGAGATTAAGGTTAAATGAGATTTTCTTTTGTTTGATGTCTTGTTAAAACCCATTTCAGTAAAAATATATTTGTTATTTAAATTAAAAAAAGTTGTTACTATTGTGTGTACTTACAATATTTGGTCAAACATTTTAAACAAAAACAACAAAGCAAATCTGTGGATTTAACAACTAAAATATAAAGAGATTTTCATGTGTTTTAAATTCAGAACAATTCCAAAAAATGCCTCTAACTAAATGTTTTCTGCCCCATATTTTATACAAACTTGGACAAAAAAAGCACTCTTTTTGCAGAAAAAGTACGCACAAATGTGATGTCTAACAACCATAGAATCCCATATCCACTAGTCACATGATAGTTACTAAATTAGTTAATTGATGTAACTTTGAATCTTTAAAAAGCATAAAAACCACAAAAAGCTGCTATATTTTGACTGTTTTTTCAAAGGTGAGATTCCTACTTTAAGAGCTATACCTTTGCACAGATAAAAGATATCTTGCTTCTATTTTTTTTGCCTGAAAGATACATGTCAAAGCTTCATTCTATTAAATTTTAAAAATTCCATAGTTGATAATAAGGTTAGAATAAAAATGTAAAGCATCTGTTGTCTTGTTTTAAAGAGGCTTTTAATGCCATACCCTATACTTTAGGTCCCTGTACACAAACTACAAGTATTAAAGAGCTGATTTTTTGTCAGGTTATAGCCAACACATATATGTGAAGAGTTTTTGATATTTTTTAAAAACTCCATAACCCAAAAGTAAAATAAAAAACAAAACAGATTTACAACAGGGCTCTAAAACTAAAGTGCTATAAAACTTTAAATATGTTTTTCTCCTTTGACTATAGAGATTAGATTTTAAATTTTACATCTGGTGATACCTGAGATCTTGCAGATTAATGCCCCATTGATCCTTTTTTTAGTCCTCAAAGTTAAGGGTGGAACCATTTTTGGATAGGTGTGCTGAACAGTTCAGAAGTAATCAACTAAATTCTTAATAAACCAAACTGAATAACTGTAAATAAAGATACAATAATTGTAACTGCTCGATTGGTTAAAAGTGTTCACATGTCTAAGTAATTATGTTAAAAGTGTTCACATGTCTAAGTAATTATTTTAAAAGTGTTCACATGTCTAAGTAACTATGTTAATTATGTTGAGCATCTTTATTTTATATTTTACAGTGTTTAAAGATGAAATCAAAACCATCCACCACCGTTCTCACAATTTTGATTAGAAATCTTTTTCAACCAAAAATATATGAAAACTCAAGTTTCTTTGTCACTGGCTCCTTATTTGATAATTGCTAAGTTTATGAACCTTTACCCATAATTTTATCATATATTATAAGTGTTATTGTAAACATTTTTTAATAATTTGCATTCTGCAATTGCATGATCTTCTAATCACTTAAAAAAGTTTGCTTGGTTTGCAATGTATAACATTCCAAAAAAGCAAAGGAAGTTATATTTAAGAAATAAGTAACATTGAATGATTAATGGACCTCTTCAATTCTTAATATTGATTTTATATAATAAATTTTAAAAAATGTCTAAATTAATTTTGTATTAAATTATCTACTGAATGTTGTTTAATGGAATTTTTAAATTAATTTTTATAAAATAGTAACATTTAAACCTGGCAGAACAAAAATTTTAAAATTATATAGAAATTACCTGAATTAAATTAAATTTCTGGAAACTATATAATTAACAATTTGGTTTACTTTTTCAAAGTCTGACATTCTGCTTTATTAGTTAAATATATATGAAAAGTATGGTCTGCAATTTCTAATCTTATTCAGGTTTTTTTTTTAACTGATGGGCCTTCTCCAAGGGATGTTGCTAAAAGAATGCTTTGAAAAAAATTAAAAGTAGAGACACTCTTATAATACTTATACAAACTTCTTGATCTTGATAACTGTTATTTCTTGATCTTTTTAGATAATACTAGTTGTTTATTTTATCATTTTATAGAATATTTCATTTTAGATTTAAGTTGCAATTTCAAAAAAACTGGTTAGGATATAAAGCTTTTGTTAAAATAATTGATGTTGTAGAGTTTATATAACATTTAAAATTTATTTAATCTTCTTCTAAAATATGAAACCTAATCCTTGGTTTGAGTGGTTACCTAAAATTATAAGCATATTAGTTAACTATTATCATTTATATGAAATTATTTTCATACTGTCATTGTACTTAATTAAAAACATAATATGTAATTTATGTATTACTAGCAGTAATTGCATTGAAAGTTTTGTTCAACGTATTTAAAAGCCATTTTGCTTTCAACAATCTTTTTCTAACTTATCAACAATCATGTTATCAATCAAATATATAAATGGTTAATTTAGATTTTTGCTGTTATTTAAATAAATATAAGTGAAAAAATAACAGCATAATAACATCATGACACAGAATAACGCTAGTTTTGCGCATATATAGCTTATCTCAATGCTGTCATAATTTTGTTAAATATAATAGCATAATTTTAGTGTGAAGAATTTAATAGAAATAATAATAAATTAAAAATAAGCTATTTATTAATAACAAGAAAAAACAAAAAATCAGTTTAGTAACATAATACATAACAATCAAATATAAACTTTATGTATCAAGTTTATATTTAGGTGTTATCCAGTATTCATTAAATGGTGTGAAGTTTAAAATTTTTTTAAAACTTTTTAAAGTTAGTTTTTTAAATAATAAAATGAGATTTGAGAAAAATAACTTACCATTCTAAAAGCAAACTTCCATTATATATTTGCATGTCAAGATCACGCCTATTTCTTTTACTTTGAACTTTAAAATCTGACTCTGAATAAACAGCTTTCACTAAAATGCTATAACCTTTTAAAACACCATGATAATCATTTGGATCTAGAGGTTTCCATTGTAAAAATATGCTGTTTGTATCGGTTGAAAAAACTGATATATTTTTAGGTGGAACTGATGGTGCTATTTAAAATATAACAACAAAAATATATATAATTTAGATATAAATTATCAGGCTTGGACAGGAATGGCGTGCAATTGCACTCTGTAACTGACCACACTAATAGTTTTTTTTCTTTAAAACTTGACCACGGCTATTTTGATGTTTTAACAATTCAAATGCAATAAAAAAAAGTGTTACGATGTAAATAACTTTTAATCGTTGATCTCTTCTAAAGTTTTTATTTTACACAAAGGTTTTAAATAAAAACATAAAATTAATTATAATGATTGTTTAAATAAACACATTTTGTGTAAATTAACAAAAAATGTTAATTTACACAAAAAAACTCTTTTTTTTGTAGGCATGTATTTTTAATGATAAATTTAAACATTTGAAACTATTTTTCCATATCTTCCTAAAAATCTTTTAAACAATTATTTTTTGAAAAAATTTTTTCAAGTAACTTTTATTTATGAATAAGTTCAAAACTTTTTGTGACAACTTGCTCAGAACATTTTATATGTGTAGGAACATTTTATATAAATTATACAAGGATAAAAAATAACTTTATTTACTGATATAAGCATGTATATTGTTGATTAATGGAAAAGTTTTGAAGCATTTTGTAATGTTTATAGGATTAATTTTCATAATTAAACTTATGATTTTTTTGAATCTTCAAAACAAACAATTTATTTTTTGAAATAATTATTTTTTTTTAATTATGATAGGAATGAATGAGTTTAAATCTTTTGTAATAATTTTTAAATTCGTTACGTGAAACGCTTATTAATAAAGTTACAAATTACTTGTAATGCTCAAATTAAAATTAAATTAAATTGCTAGTTTTTTTTCTATTTATACGAATAAAAAAGTTTAAAACATTTTTTAACTTGACTTACTAATTGGAGCATGAAATTATTAAAAATCACTATTTAAAAAAGACTATGTTAAATTTTTGAACAATTTTTTTTTGGGCAACTTTTGTGAAAAAATAAAGGATTATACAATTTAAGAATAATATGTGAAGAATAAAAAAAAAAAATAATAAAAACAATTAGTAGTAATTTGTTACTTAATTTAAATGAGTTTGGCATAACTTTTATTAATGTTTTATTAAACGTTTTTTATTAACATTTTAATAAACATTTACAAATATAAGTTTTAATAATATATATTTCAAACGCAATTGAAAACGTAACAAAAAGTTTCACTTCGAGTTTAAGTTTTTATTTTTTATTTTTATTTTAGTACTTATATATTTTCTTTTTCATAAGGAATTAATTTTTCTTTTTTATTATTATTTTTTTCCTAGTTTAAGTTGAGCTTAAACTAGGAAAAAAATAATAATAATAATAAAGAAAAAAATTTTATCAAATGAGTTTTAGTTTAGCCTGTTAATAAATGAAATCGGGATTTGTTTTAGAATTCAGGGGTATATGGTTTGAGTTAATATTAATATATAATAATTCATCATTCAGTATTTTAAAAGGCTTGAATAATTTTCAGAGATGATAAAAGTAACATCAAAAAAATCACAATTTATGCTTATTTCAATTTGAAAGCGATTATTTAAATCATTTTTTATATCTTTTTTAACTTTACCGAGCTAAGGACTGGATTTATGCATTACTAAAAAAGCATCATCGTGATAAAGGCCTAAATCATTAACAGTGATTATTTTAATAATTAAATCAGAAATATATAGTCTGACTTACTTGCAAATTTCTACTACATCATAACTGCTGATTGTTACATCAAAGCTGTCATTTTTTTTTCCCTATGATTCCTTAATAAAATAAAGTAAGGTTTTTATGCAATTCTTAATAAATCTTTTGCAGTCTTTTTAATTTCAATTATGGAGAACCAATTAATAAAGTCAGTTTTACTTACATTTATAATTTCACTTATTGAAAGAATTAACAACCTACAAACTAGTTTGCATTGAAAACTTTTTATAATCTTGAAGTGTTACAAAATCTTTTTTTAATCATGCTTTAGGTTTCCTAATTAATTGTATTTTCAAAATTTTTAGGGGTTTGTAAAAACTAGTAATAAGGCTGCATACAATTTTTTCATTGTTTTCTATTGTGAATCAGTAAAATCACAAAAAAAAAAAAAAACAAACTAAAAGTTATTATTATTTTTTTTAATTCCGATTCACTCTCAACAAGGCTGCAAGCAACCACTATCAAGTTGAGAGTGACTGGAATTAAAAGATTAAAGTTATAGAGAAAAGGGTTGAAATGCAGGGGAAAAAACAAGACAAATAAATTTATTAGAGCATGCAGAGAAAAATACAGTTAGGGAATGAGACTTTGCTGAATGACAAGTTAAGTGAGAATGAGAAAAAAAAAAGAGATGCAACTTTAAGACAATTGGAAAAAGGCTCAAGCATATCAGATAGAGAGTCCAACTACATTTATAATGCATTTTTGGACCTTGTCTAGAAGAGAAAGAGCACCATTAGAAGAACAAGCATACAGGGACAAATAAGAAATTTGTAATGTTAATAATTAAAAAAGAGAATGGAATAAGGAGTAAAAAAATAGTGAGCGTGATATAGGTAAGCAGCCTTAGCGGATGCTTATCTAGCAATCAATTGTATACATGGTTTCCATGGAAGGTCAGTAGTAAATGATAATCCAAGAAGCTGTAAGAAGAGAACTCAACAAGAGGGTTGCCATTCATTAATTTAGGAATGTCAACAGTATTACGATAGTTGTTTGCAGTAAATAACATATTTTTGTTGGAGTTAAAATTTACAAGCCCCAATCTGTTACAGAAGTGATATTAGATTCAACATCAACTGCCTGTTCTAAGCGATCAAAAAGAAAAGAAATTTTGTAAAGACAGTAGTATAAAGATAAGTCATCAGCAAAAAAAACTACTTTAGATGTAAGTTGTCAAAGATCATTAATGTAGATAAGAAACAAAACAGGACTAAGGATAGAACCTTGAGGTACCCCAAAAGTTACTGGAAATGAGGAAGAGTGTTGGCCTTCGAGGATTATTTTAATAAAGTGGTTAGAATGAAACAATTTGATAATCTCAAAAACTTTCTCAAATACACCATATAAAGTAAGCTTATGAAGAATACCAGCATACCAAACTTTGTTGAATGCTTTAGATTTATCAAGACCAAAAATGCAAGATACTGCTAGTAAGTAACCGGGGCCCTGGCCCTGGCACTGTCCCCGGCTAAAAATGAGACTTTTTTTAAACCCGACAAAACTATTAGATATAGCAGGGATTAATAGCCAGGGCTAGAAAAAAATTTATAACACTTGATATATTATAATTTTATGATTACATCTACTATTTATTAAATACTGGCATGTATTTATATATTTTCAAACTCTAATTTACTTCCAAAAAGATTGCAAGGAACTGCTATTAAGTTATGAGTTACATTAAAATAGAGAAAAAGTAAAACTGCTAGAAAATGTTTAAATGAAGACTTAAAAATTTGTAGGTTGTATATAAAAGAAAAACATGAAGGTAGCTAAGAGTTAAAAATTTTTTTGATGTGCAAGAAAAAAAACTGGATTAATTAAAGTTTTTATAGCATGAAGAGACAGGTATAGTAAAAGGATGCAACTTGTTGAATAAGAAGCTAAGAAAGAATGAGTTTTGGTTTATTGTAATAGAGATGATAGTTCGTTTGAACATTGACCATGATGGTATTTGTAGGAAAAAAAAAAGAAATGCAACCTTACAACACTAGGAGAGTGGCTCAAGCTTGGCAGATAAAGCAGGTCTAACTACATTTACAATGTGCGTTTAGAACTTGCCTGAAAGTAAGAGAGTTGTTATTCATCAATGTAGGAATGCTAACATTATTGCAATATGTTTTCGCAGTAAATGGGTTTTGTTGTCTAACAAAAATTGTGGATTTCAAGTCCAGAATTAAAATTCATAAGCCACTGCAACCCTTTGGCTGTTACAGAAGAGAGATCAGATAAAAATCAGCTGCTTGTTTTAAGCAATCAAAAAGTGAAGATTTTTTGTTGAGACAAGAATATAAAGTCGAGTCGTCAGCAAATAGAATCACTTTTAGATGTAAAATTTTCATGAAGATCGATATTGTAGATAAGAAACAGAAGCAAAGATAGAACCATGTGGTAACCTTGAAGTTACTTAAAATAAAGAAGAGTGTAGGCTTTCAAGAATAACTTTAATACTGCAGTTAGAAAAAAATAATTTAATAATCTCAAAAACTTTATATAAAGAAACTAATAACAGAGTGAAGACTAACATTAGGATAGTTAAAGAGGCCAAAGTAACTTTTAAAGTTTTGAAAAATTGGAACCACTTATTTAGTACTTTTAAAAAATTTAGCAAAAATTGAAGAGAGTTCTGGAAAACACTTTTTTAAGACTATGACGGTAGTCTTGACTAAAGCACAAACTGTAGAAAAGTTTAATTGAGAATTACCTTTAGCATTGGAAACCTGAGTGATTTGAATGTTTAAAAATGGGGTAATCTGTTTAACTGGCAGGAAGAGTATGGCCACCTTTTTTACATTAGTTTCTTGGAATAATAAAAAGACATTAGTTCTTAAGAGAGACGTTCTTGTAAAAAAGATGAATAAAAGGATCAATGTTTGATAAAGCAACTGCTCTAGATGGTGAAAATTGTGGAATAGAATAAGGCTTGACTTAAAATTGAAGAGTAGGAATAAAAGTTTCCAAGCTTTTAGTCCAGAAGTACTAAAAGCTTCCGAGATGCGCTTCATGCATACATATTATGGATATAAACATATGTTTGCTGTTTATTTAGATGCTGGCATACAATATCCTTTCATTTTTTTATATAAACTTTAGTACTTACATGGTGAAGTATTTGCAGAAAGAGAAGATGATCAGATGATGATCATCATCATGATTATGATGATGATGATGGTAATGATAATTATGATGATCATGTTGATCATAACAATGTTTATATATGCATATATACACAAAATATAAACATGAATTTTGAATTAAAAAAATATACTATAGTATGTATATGCTTATGCAGCTCCAGTCACAAACCTGGCGCTGGCCTGGCTATATTTTATCAAACCCAGCCCCGGCCCTGGTCAAATATCAACCCCAGTCTCTTACTAGCCACTGCGCCTCGATATAATGCATGATAAAATCTTTCAGTCACAGCAGTTAGTAAGTCAGCCATAGGGCAATAAGATTAGAAACCATATTGACTGTCTGACAGTAAGTTATTTGACTCAAGATGGAATGTGAGAAATTTGTTGATCAAAGACTCAATGACATTACTAATAATAGAAAAAAAGCTATTCGGAAAATAATTGAAGAGGTCAGAATGCTCGCTGTGTCTTTTTTTGATTTCTCTTATTTAAAAGAAAAGTTCTTAGCCTTATCCTCGGGAGAGGTAATAAGATCAGTCTCATGAATGAAAGAATGTTAGACCTACCCTTGTTAATGGCGCTGTTAAAGATTTTTCAAACGTCTCTATAGCCTAACTTCTTAGATAAGATACAAGCTTTAGTAAACTGAGAATAATGGAGCTTAGCATCAGACAGCACCTTTTTACATCAATTTCTTGCAATGATAAATAGCCGTTTGTTATCAAGAAAATTTTCTATTGAAAAAGATTAAAAAACTTTTACAATTAGATATAGCAGCTGCACAAGAAGGTGAAAACCATGGAGTAGAATAAAGCTTGAATTCAAATTGATGAGAAGTAATATAAACTTCCATTCCTGTATAAATCCAGGAGGTTACATAGGAGGTGCATTTATCAGTTTTATCAGTGAAAACCAAAATAATAGGATTTTATTTTACTTTTTTTGCATCAAACTTTAATTGTTTTTGAAATTCATTACTTATATGCCAAAAACTTTATTGTTTAAAATAAAAGCAGTAGGTCATTTTTTTTTCAAATCAGATTTAAAAGGGTGTGGTATTTTTTGTTCTAAATCCATAATTATTATCTTTGTTAATACTAATTACATCATCTGTGTTTATTTTTGGTTTCAAAAAATAAGTGCTTTTCAACAAATTCTTTTTATAAAATGTTGTTGAAATATCAATCCCACATTCAAGAGCATTTTTAGAAAATTCTATTCAATTTATGCAATGTTTCTCCAAATATCCCTCAATGTCTTTTGATACTGAAAAAAAAATCTATTTTTAAAACAATAACTGTACATTATTGCTTATTGTATTCAATAGTGTACATACACACCACTGTTAAATGTACTTCTCTGCAAAACCTTTTAAGTAACATCAAAATAACTTTTGCAAATTGATCAATCATTTTTTAACAAAAATGATACAAATAAAAAACAGTTTCAAAGGTATTTCAGATACTGACTTCCTTTTAAAAAAAAGAAATGTTTGTCACTTTTTGCATGCTTTTATTTTATGATTATTTTTGTACTCACTTTTTAATAATTTCTAAAACCTTAAAACAAATTTATTTAAATCTTAAAACTATTTTATTCAATTTAAATTGTCATGATTTTCCAACCAATCACAACCATGCTTTATTTATTATTTTTCAGACATTCAAAGAAATATTAACATTTCATTCAAATCATTTTATTCAAAAGAACTCGCTATACTCAAAAAAAGTTCATTTACAGTTAATTAACTTTGGAGCTGAAGACTGGCACAAAAACAATGTTGTGTTTATTCTACCGATTAAGAACATTTGATTTATTTTAGTATTCAGTTTTTTTGCTTATTTAATTTTAATTTCAAGCTTTTTTTAATTACTGTTTTTATTGCAAACTAAAGATTGTTATGGGTAATATTAACAATGAAGTCAGGCCTTATTTCAAAGTGTTACTCAGTGCTCAATATACATTTGCAATAAGCTATTTTATGTCTAAAGCAATTTTGGTTAAGCAACTTTTTAATATTTTTTAATTTTAAATTAGTCTAAAAATATCATTTAAGCAGTAAGATAAAAGAAGAAACAAATTTATACTAAATTTTTGAATGACGTTTATGTAATAAAGTTGGTTACAAAAGTTTGAATGACAATTACATTAGATATAAGCACTATTTACAAACAAAATAATTCCAGAAAAAATTAAAAACAAATAAAACATTTTTGCTAAAAAGGTTAGCTTAATAAAATTTTTTTATTAAGCTAACCTTTTTATCAAAATATTTAGTGACAGAAAACAATTTTGTTGATTGTTAACAACAAATTTTTTTGTATACAAGTTAATAAACAAAACATAAAAAAAAAAAAGAAAACCTAAAAAAATATTTACAATAAAAAAAGTGTACTTATTTTTCATTAATCATCTTACGAGCTCAAATATATTCATTAAGAAAACTTTTGATTGCAATAAAAAAAATTTACATGAATTTCTATTTAAAATAAAAAAGTAAAATAATAACATAAAGAAAAAGAAAAGAAAAAAAACTTAAATTCTTTATTAACATGTTACAAAGCTGCATCAAAAATTTGCACAAAATGTATGTTTTTCATAAAAAAATTAAAGCGTAACAATATATTTTTTAATAAATTCTACTTGGAAATCTAAAATACTATCTTGTCATGAAATTGTTGGTAAAGTAATTAGCTAGAGTTCCTATTTTACAATAAGTTATATTTTTTATTTGTTACTCCCTAATTTTTTTTAAAAAGAAATTATTATTAGTTGCAAAGCCACAATTACAAATTTAAGTTATAATTATTAAATAAACTTTTTGCAAATATTTTTTGATAATATGGTAGAGAATCTTTTTGTGAATAAGTTATAATAACATATAAGATATAAACAATAAATAACTTTTTTTTGTTAAATTTTCATTAGCTTAATGGTTATTATTTTCTTTTTGTGAAAAAGTTTAATTCTGTGGGAAATGAAATTTGCTACCATTAAACTTAAAATTACCATTATAAAGATTGAAATATCTTTTCAATTTGTTAGGAATTTTTGTAGTTTATTTTATTTGTTTTAAAGACCTAGTTTTAAGGTTTGAAATATACTTCCTTTAATTTCACAAACTTGTATTGCAATGTTTTGTTGCTTAAATTTAGGTTTTTTTGTTAAGTTGCCTAACTATACTATATTTTGATTTTTAAAAAATGATTTTCATTAATAAACTTTGGTTAAAGTTTTGAAACCATATTGCTGATTTTCACATATAATGTGCATCTTCTTGAATAATTCTTGAATAAAGTTCACAAATTTAGAGCTCTTTTTAATTTTATTTGTATTTTATTTGATTATCTAGTTTAGTGATTTGCGACATTCATTAATTTCTTAAACATGTATTGCAATGTTTTGTAAATTAAATTTGGCTTTTTTTGTTAAGTGGCCATATTACCCCATTTTGGGATTTTTCAAAAATGATTTTCATTAATAAGTTTAGGATAAAGTTTTAAAGCTACATGGCTGATTTTCACATAAAATATGCATCTTAGAAGTAATTCTTGAATGAAATCTATAAGTTTATAAATATTGTTTTCAGCAAATTATTGAAAAAAATAACTGAAAAATATTTCATTAAATGGTTAAAATATACAAATCTTACGCAATTCATCTGTTAAAACTGATTTTTTTTTGCTGTTTTCCTTTATTCCAATTCCAGCTTTATTCTTGCAATATACCAAGACTGTATAGTTTTTATAAGGATCAAGCCCATTAATGTTGACATTGTAGTTTCCAATCTTATAGCTGTATTTATTAACTGAAATTAATTATAACTCATACATAACTTTAGAATAATGAAACAAAAAAAGTAATATCATCATACTCAATACATTCTGTTTTTACTATCTGTGATCTGTTTTCAATATCTAAACAAAATAATTGACTGTCATGTATCCCCCACTTTATCACCGAGATATCATTCCAACTGATACTGATTGCCGAAGAATTAATGTAACCAATATAAGAAATTTCTGCACTTTCTTCTGGTACTAAAACAATTTGTTTAGTAAATAGTAAAAACAATGACAATAAAAAGAATAATAATTATAAAAGTAATAATGATAATAACAATAATATCATTAATCATAATGATAATAATAATAAAAATAACTATTACAATAATATAAAATATTGCAACATAATGTGAACAATTCGCACCAACATAGAAACATTTAACAAATTTTTTTAAACCACCCCCCTAAGGCTCCACTACACTCGATAAGGCTCCACTATACGAGGCTACTATTTTTCATTTCAAATTATAAAGTAGTTCAATAGAAACAATTAGTTAAAAAAAAATTATAAAAATTCTCATAAAATAATAATATCTATTTCCAATTTTGGAAATAAATATTAAACTAAATAGAATTATTATAAAAAATTTGAGTAAAACTTAAAAATTTGCTAAGGAGTTAAAATATCAATATCAAAGTTATTTATAAGTAAAAAAGTTTTTATTTGTCCTAAATATCAATAATCTTATCGATAATAAATATTCTTACAATTTATCAACCTAATATATTTTTATTTTTATATAAGTTAAACAAACACTAATGACAATAATATTATAAAGTAGTTTGCGCTGTAAAAGCTTTAAGTTGTAAACTACTAATTTTTAGTCAAAAAAAAAAAGAAAAAACAAATCTATATACACAAATGACAAAAAACCTCATAAAAATACCTCAACAAACAATTAAAAGCTCTCTTGCACAATAATTTTATTAAGAGCAACTTTATGTTTAAGAATTTGTTACCACTAAAGTGCATTTTAAAAAGATTTTTAAAATTTTCAAAAAGACCTAATGTTTATTAAATTGATGTAAAAAACAAAAATTACACTTTTCATTTTCACAAAAAGTTGAATAAAACAATGAAAGTTGGTGTAGTTGGTAAGTAAAATAATTATAAAAACTGGGAATGATAAATCATCTGGGAATCTTTTTGTTATCCTCTTAGTAATGATTTTGAGGCTGATGACGTTTGTCTCTTCTAAAATTTGAATATGGATTAATTTATAGAAGTTTCAAACATAATTTATTGTGAATAAAAATCTTTTAGAATTAGGGAGGCTTTTCCTTCAAGTCTTACTCTGCGATTTCTAATCACAAACATTTTTTTCATCTTTTTTACCAAAACAACTTTCTTAAAAAGGTCTTTTTATCAGTGTAAGAATTTAATGCAAATTGTCTATTGTAATCTTATCTATCGCTAAATCTTGTATTTATCTAAGATAAGGTTTTAGAGACTTTTAGAAAATTTTTAATAGTGTCATTATTAAGGCAAGTTTTACATAACATCTTCCATGCATAGCTAATATTATTGTCACTTCCAAGAATAAGACAGGACCATGTGCTCAAAACTTTTTCTTTATTTTTGTCTCTTGAATTTTATGACCACACTTTTCCTGCCATCAGAGAGAAAAGGTTTAATCAATTGTTAAAAATAGTATTAAGAATATTAAGCTTATAATTTTATGCTTAAAAGTTGAAGAAATTTAAGATATTTTAACCAACTTTTTGTGTATATATATTTACTTTATAAAGTGCTTCCAAAAATATGTAACTTTTAATTTTAAGTGAATAAAAGTGAAAAGCTTCAGGTTTAGAAATATCACAAACTCAAAAAGGATATTAATAAGAATAACTTTCATAAATTTTTTGTGATATTTATAATATACTAAATTACTAAGTCTTTCCTTTAAGTTAGTTTTAACTTTTAAGTTCAAGTTCTTCTAACCAAAATCTGATTAAAATTTAAAATATAATCAAAATATTTAACTTACAACATTACAAAAATTAGACTATTTTATATTTGACTTACATCCATCTAACGTTGTATTAAGCATAGATGTTAGAACACCACAACCAATTTTTGTGCATGCTGTAATTGTGCAATTATAAGTTGTATTGAAATTCAGGTTGGTCACTATTGCATAAAATGTATTATTGTCAACTGTGTACAAATAATTTAACTTGTTGTTACATGAGTATTTATAAGCAACAATTGTTCCGTTTGTCTTTGAATATTCAACTTTATCCCATGACAACAGTAAAGATGAAAAATTGACAGGTTTAACTGCAAAATTGAGAGGAGGTCCACTTGGAACTGAAATAATAAAAATCAAAATTCAAATGTAAAAAATAAAAAAAAAATAAAAATTAAAAAATCTTTTCTCAATAATTTTCCTTTAAATTTTCCACTTTCATAAACACTTTCAGTACTATTAATAAATAATATCGATAATAATAAAAGCTTTCAGAAAAAACTAAGAAAAAAAAAGCAGCGGTATCATATAATGGAGCTAGATAAAAGGAGCTAGATTAAATCTAGTGCAAAATTTAAAAATTCTTTCAAAGAAGCACTTAATTAAAACTAATTGAAAAAAGTAAACAATGATTATTGCTGCTCAAAATAATTCTTTAATTGAATATAAAACATGACTTAATAAAATGTCAAGTATGTTTATAAAAGGAATAAATTTTTTGCATTTAAAAACTACCTCATGTCTTTCTGTTAAAACTGTCAAATGTTTTTGTTATTAAAAAAACAGCTTGAAAACGACTAAAAAAGTTTAAGATCATTCCAGAAAGATCTAACAAGAAATTTCTAATAATTCAGTATAGTTTCAAGTTATTCTAGAAAGTTCAAAAAAAATCTGTTTATACCAAGATCTTTTTCCATTTCTGGAAATTCCAGAAAGAGTTGCAAATTCCAAAAAGAGTTCTAGAACATTTTAGAAATAAAAATTTGTAGAACTTTAAAAAAGAAATCTCATATGTTGAATCTTTAATTCAATTCTTTATCACCTGATTTTCTTCCCAACTAAACCCAATAAACAAATTTTCTCTTTATAAAAAACACCAACTTTGATTCTTTGAGCACTTTTTGAAGTAGGTAGTTTTTGTAGATTTAGTAGTGGGCCCTAGAAAATTTTTTTTTGACTTTAAAGCGTAAAAATGCCATTACCATTTTTACCATTTTTCTATCCGGGTAGAAGCTTAATAAAATTTTTTCAGTTTTCATCACAGCCAGACAAAAGAAAAGAATTACGTCTTTTTAACTGAGCCAAAAAGTTAAACTTAACATCTTATTTCAGAGTAAAGTCAGGAGAAAAAGATTAACTTATTCTTTGTCAAATTGACAATATAATTCAGTTACATTTATTTAATAAAACAATTTTTATAAAACTGTTGAATAAACTAGTACTTTCATATTTACCATAAACAAGGAATATTTAAATTTGTACAATTAAATTAAAAAATTAATTTTTTTTTAGAATTTGCATTCTTTTCATTTCATTTTTCACAGAGTTGAAAAACAATTCAAAAAAATATCTTTAGTTAAATTTTTTTAAATTTAAAAAAATTATTAAAAAAATTATGATTACTTTATTATTTGTTTTAAAATAAACATTATTAAGTAAAATAATTTTTCATATGACCAACCTTATTAAAAGAACTATATTTGACAAATTTGGATTTATCAAAATTAATACTTCATCTAAAGGTCGAGTTCTCAAATGGGTGTAGTCCATTGCAAAATTACTAAAATCTCATTCGAAATTGACCTGAGAAAATATAGCATTAAAAACAACTTAAAGAATATTGTAAATACTATTTAAAGTGTGATAAGTCTACTGGAGGTTCATTCCATTTAGGATCATTACGCTTTTAATACCAGTTCAAGAATAATAATTTTCAATGTTAATAATTTTTTGTATTCCCCTCAATATCATAAACAATATTTTTTGTTCACTACACACAATATTCATGATTTGCTGACGAATTCTTGCATTCGGTATAATATAATTTGACATTGACTTCCTTAAGAAAAAAATTACTAATCATCTATCAAACAATAACTACTATCTAATTTATCTAAATTTTGAATCATTGGATGATATAAATTTTGGATACACAAGTTGTCATCTACACTGATTGAGTATTCCTAAAACCTGATCATACATTTTTTATTTTTTGCATATGAAATACTTCCAGAAAAAAAAAAAGTCAAACTTTTTTGATGGATATATATTATTCATGTAAATCCATTATTAATGGTAAATTTAAAGAAATTATTAAAGTAAAAGCTTTGATCAATAATTTAATTCAAGCTTACATGAAAAATATTATTTTTTAATGAGTATTATTAAATTTGGCATTTTTCAATAAATTTTTCAATTAATGATTAAAATTAAGAATTTAATGCTATAATTGAAGGATGAATGTTTTAGCATTTTTTTGACAATTTGTCAAAATAAATTTGATAAAAAAGTGAAAATTTAATTACTATTGTTACAAATTTTTTTGTAGAAATGATTATTTTGTCTATAATATGAGAGGAATAAATTCAATTTTTGACATGGAACATAAAACTTTAAATCTATTTAATAGTTTAAAAAAAAAACACTTTAACAAAATCATAACTATTTTAAGTCAAAACATAGGCAGAAAGCAAACACTGCACCTCCAGTTGCGAAGCAGAGGCCATTGGAGGCAACCTCCAAATTCATAATCTCTAGCAGCCGCGATCAACAGCTACTAATTATAAAAACCAAAATGTTTATATAACTGTCATATATTGATAAATTTTAAAACAAAGTTTAAAAGGAAACCATTATGTTAAAGAAAACGTTATAAAAATGATTAAAAAAATAACTTTTGATGTGACATTTTGTAAAAGTAACATGAGATTAGAGGACTTTAATTTTCAAAGTAAAGTTTTTAAATAACTATTAAACCACATAAACCACAATATTTCCAATAAAATATTGGAAAATAATTTACACAAAATCACAACTTTTTTTAGTGAGAAAATCACTGTAAGTCAAAACTAACTAATAATATTACATATTTTTAAAATGCTAATAAACAAAAAGAAAACAAAAAAACAATATGGTAAATAATAAAATAAAAGTAATTTGCTTCTAATGATAGAACAAAATAAAAACTTACTTCCGACTAAAGTGTTATTAAACACACAAGATTCTAAACCACAACCAATTTTAGTACATGCTGCAACACAGCAATTATAATATAAATCTGGATTAAGATTACTAATGAAAGCATTAAATGTAGTGTTGCTAACTGTTTTTGAAATAGTAACTTGAGTGTTATTACATGAATAAACAAACATTATTATAAATCCATTTTGCTTTGAATACTCAACATTATCCCATGACAAAAACAAAGCTGTAAAGTTGACTGTTGCGAGAGTAAAATTACGGGGGCAACCAGTGGGAACTAAATAACAACAAGAAAAAAAAATGATTATAAACATTCTTCAAATAAAAAGTAAAAATAAACTACCAATAAAGACAACAACATAGAATTAAACAACACAACTGAAAATCTTTCCATTATTCCAAAAACACATTGATAAAAAAAAAGTAGATAGAAAAGTCATGAGACAGCAAGATTTGCTGCATTGCAAATCTTGCTGTCTTGTGGCATGCTTGCATAGTCTGCGTACTCTATGTTACATATAGTAACCTTTTTTTTATTTCTATTTGTTATCCAATGCTCAAACTTTCTCCAGGTAAAGCTACAGTTAAACGGTTTAAAATAATTCTACTTTTTTGCTTGTTGCGCTCTTGTCAGTGGAGGCTTTTTAAATATTAGGAATATTTAAAAAGCCTCCCCATGCCAAATCCTTAGTTGATGTAGCAGCACTCCATTGTAGCAGCAGGCTATAAAATAGTTAATGCAGCAACACTCCTGTGTAGCAGCAGGCTATAAGATAGTTGATGTAACAGCACTCCCTTGTAGCAACAGGCTTTAAGATAGTCTACGTATATACTGAAGCCAATAAATATTTCTTATGTTTAAAAAGTCTCCACTTTAAGCAAGTCTCCACACAAGAGCGCAACAAGCAAAAAAATACAACTATTTTAGGCCGCTTAACTGTAGCTTTACCATTTCTCCATTGTTTCAGCTTCAGTTTAAGCTTCTACTTCAATTCTTAAATTGTTTCTTTTAGATTTGTGGATATGTTTATCAAAGTCATTAATTTGTTGCAGAAATGTTTTCATTGCAGATTCTGAACTAATTCTAATTGAAATGTGTGTTTTGTTATTATATTTAACTGAAATATTTGACATTGGTGTTGGAGTAATTGATTAAAGCTGTGCAGTTGATGATATAGTCAATGCTGACTGTGATGCTAGCTCTAGTGCTGGATCTTCAAATTATAATGCTATTTTTAATTTTGATAAGTAAATATTAGATTTATTAAAAGGAAATAACCCTGTTTTTTTAAACGCACTAACTGTGTAAGTTATGGTGAAACACCAGACACTTTCAAATAAAACTTTTAATAAACTTGGAAAATTAGATCTACTAACATTTTTGCATTTTGATGATTTGTAATATGATTTGAAAACATTTTTCCATGTAAGTTTAAAGTGACATATTCCAACGTCCAGTGGCTGAAAATTATGACTTAAATTAGCTGGTAGGCAGACCAATTGAATGTTGTTTTCTTTACATATTTGAAGAACTTTTAATGAAACTACTGTGTACTGAGTACTGTGACTACCTAATACAAGAATATGATCTCTGCCAATTGCTTTAGCTGGTGGTATGAACAGCCGTTTCAACCATTCAATAAATTTCAATTTTTCTACCCATCCTGAATCAGATCTTGTATATACTGTGTCTATGTCACAAAATATAAATTCCCCATTATGAAATCTCCTCCTAGCCAAAATATACTTTCTGAGGGGAAAATTTATTTCAAAATGATATTTCCTCCTTAACATATTTTTTTCCCCCTACCCAAGAAATAAAATTTCCTCCATGACATTTTTCACCATAAATATTTACTTAATATATACATTAGTATTTATTTTATTATATAAAAATTGACATGATTGCACAATTAAATGCTATAAAATAGATTATTTAAATAATAGATTATAATAAATCTATATAAATATACACCATGTTTAAATGCTAAATTAAATAAAATAGCTTGCAGAAACAAATTTTAATTGCAACAAAGGCATCAATCATCAAAAAAAAGTGGGAAATGTTTAAACACGGTTTTTTTAAACAAATTGATAACAAATTACTAAAATTACACGTTTGATTCTTAACAAAACAACTTCGTGCAAAATTAGAACGGTTTGAACCGTTTAAAAACAAAAGCTTATTGGTTTTTAATTTTTTTTTTGAGGGGGGGGGGGGACGGACTATTTACGAGCTATTTACTCAAATTCTGTGTGCATTCTTTGTTATGCTTAGCAGGACATGTTTCAAAGCGTTGAGCTGCCAGCAATTTACGTACGCATTATGCAATTTTACATACGCCTAGAGCAATTTGTGTGAAGCAACTTTTATCATTTATTAATTTACAAGAGGTAAGATAAAAGGAGCAATTAATTTTATAAAAATCACATTAACTTTTGAATGACGATTATGTAAAAAAGTTTTTTACAAAAGTTTGAAGGACAATTACGTTATAAGCATTATTTACTAATGAAAAAAACTCAAATAAAATTAACAACTACTAAAACTTAATTTCTATTAAGCTAATTATTTTATTGAAATATTTAATAACAAAAAAAAATTGTTTATAGTTAACGGCAATTTTATTTTTGTATACAAAGTTATTAAGGGAAACATAAAATAAAAAATAAAATAAATATATATAATAAAAATTTTTCATTTATCATCTTGCACAGTAGGCAGGTCCGTTTTAAGGGGTTGGAAAAACTACAACTTTGCCAACTTATTTTCCCATTCTATGTTTTATACAAGACTTATCCAAAAAAAATTTTTGAAAAATTTTAAATTTCCTAACCTCCCAAGGAGTTTGAATATTTTATATTAAGTACTTTATAAGGAAATTTTTTTTTAATCTGCATCGTCAGACCTCTGCGGAGTTATAACCATAGCGCGCAATAAGTTCTATAAAACTGCGCTGCATTTGTAACTTTTTAAATCTAAATTGGCAATATCAACACGTTCAAACATTGAAATATTTTTATTAGGACAAACCCACGAATTTGATTGCAGAACTTTGCCTACAAAAGGCAACATTTTAAGATATTTTTATCACTGCTGCAGAATACTAAATTTCAAAAAAAAAAAAAAAAAACACACCGCAATTGTTTCCTGCCCTCTAGATATAAATCACGAGCTGATATGTAATGATAAAACATGTCAGCCAAATGTGTTGCTTCTGCTCTTAGAAAACTGTGGTTTATGGGTGGTATATCACACATTAGTTGCAGAAGTATTCGGTAACTATTGATTTAAATAATGTTCATAGTTTATTACATAATTATTAATAATTATTGATGTAAAAATTTAAGCTAAATGGCAAATGAAAATTTATCAAATTATTTTAGGGAAAATGTTTCCAAATTAATATATTATCATAAGAAACTGGTATCATACCGTTTAAAAAAAAAACGGAAACACAAAAGCTGCATGAAAATAATTTTTTGGCATTAGAAAAAGAATTGTTTGACATAGGGCACCTAAAGCTTTATGAAATAAATAGGTAAGAAGCTATATAAAATAAAAGGTAGAATTCAATCAGAAGATGCCAAAAAATGCGATATTTTATTTTATGAAGACCAAAAAACTGCAAGAACAATGGTAATTGACAAAATAGACAAAAAATATCAAAGTTTTATTCCAACAGAGAGTTTCGCAAAAGGAAAGCCAAGGAGTTTGAGGAATCTGCCACAAAAGTTTCAAAGTTAAAACAATTTTCATCAAATAGCAATTGTATTAATGAAAATCAAGAGTTATTTTTGTTAGAAAATTTTGATATGAAGAATTTCAATATAATAACCATAATGAAATTGAAAAATAATAAACTAACATAAAACGAAATATAGTGACAGTAACAGTAGATATTAATGAACTTATTTTAAAAACTTCAACATTTTGTGGGTGTTTTGAAATTTCTGTTAGAGTACAGACAGGATTATTAGCATTATTTTTAAGATCAGTCTTAATGAAGTAAAACTTTCAAAGACAAAAGTAGAAAAAATAAGAAAAGATTTATATGTAAGTGAATCAGAATTAGTTAAGGAAAAAATAAAATAAAAATGTAAAAATAGTAATTTAATTTTGCACATTGATACAAAAAAAGTTATGGCTTTAAATAAAGACTATATTTCTGAAAAAACGAATGTCTGGCTATTGTTGTTACAAGTCCAGACTGGGATTTAAATACAAATGGAAAACAACAGGATGAGCTGCTAGTCATAGTTGAATGTCAATCAGGAAAAGGATATGATCAAACATTGGCATGTTTTGATGTTATAAAAAAGTTTGGAATTGAAAGCTTTATAATTGGAATTTGGGATGACACAACAACATGTAACACTAGTTGTAATATGGGTTGTATAAGTATTTAAGAAGAACTTTTAAATCAACCTCTGTTAAGACTTCTTTGTAAAAAACATTCTCAAAAACGACATATTTTACATGCAATAAATCCAATCACTAAAACAGAAAGCAAGGGTCCATCAAAATCTATTTATACGAAATTCAAAGCTGCTTGGCCAATGCATTATGAAAATGTTCAAAAAAATATGGATCAATTATCAAATTTCTGTGGTGCAAAGTTAGTGGAACTCCATTAGAAGATATGGCTAAAAAAAGTTTATCTTTTTGCAAAAAAGCTTTTGAACTTCATACTTTCCCCAGAAATGATTATAAACATCTGTCAATATGTTATTATCTTTCTGGAAGGAAGGGAGGCAGTTCCTGGATTTATCATACACAAACCAGCTGCTGAACATGAAGCTCGATTTATGGCAGACGCTTTATACATTTTGGCAATGAAGCATACTTAACCAATCATAAAGTTTTTAAACCTAAAGGAACAGTATTTTCAAAGGCTGCGATATATGTAAAACTTTCTTCAATCAAGTCAAATTGTTTCTGCTGCTCATAATAATTTGTGTATGGTTAAAGAGATGATAAAAATGAAAGATTTTGATGCTGATGTTCCTCAAGCTTTTACTTCAAGCTATCTTAGTCACAGTTATTATCTTTCTGAAGAAACAATTGTCTTTTGTTTATTTGATAAAAGACTTGACAATAAACTTAAAGAAAAAGTTGCTCAGCAGTTGTTAAAAACAAACCTGAAATCTTTAAACTTAAAAAGTTTAGGCCTGTGGAAATAAATGAAAATTCAGAACTTAATGAATATGTTGGTCGAAATTCTTGGCTAATATTTAAAATATTTCCTTACTTATCAAAGTGGTTAGAAAGTCCACCTGATTTGTGGACTCATAATTCTGATTATAAAAATATGCAAAGGTTTATAAAAAGATTAGTCTATGTCAATGACTGTTGTAAAAGAGCTATTAAATTGGGAAAAGACTTTATCGATTCAACAGATAAAGAGGAAAAGTTACAAGATATTTTACTGGTTTTGAAGGAACACAGAGTTAATTTTCCATTTTATAAATGTAACTGGTCTAAAGAAATACTTATTAAATTGTAAGAAAAGTTTAACTTTTTATAAAAAAAATTTAACTGAATTTTTTATGTATATTATTTACAAAACGTGTTTGTAAAACCTTTAGTCAAAGTCTTTTACATTTTTAACAGTTTTATCTATTTAAATATTTGGATTCCTTATTTAACAAACTTCTTAAATGCAAATTTTATTAAGTTTTTTAAAGAATATGTAAGAGTATTTAGATAAATATACAATTAAAAACATAGTAAAAATCAGGTCTTTAAAAGAAACCAAGTCATATTTCAAAATATGTTATCTCGAGAAATTTTAAATATTTTGAGCTCAAATTTTATACAAACCTTCCTAATAGTAGAGCCAGCTCACACAAAGAAAAATTATTAGTTTTGTTGGTCCTTGATCCAATTAAGGTAGCAATTTAACAAACAATTGGTCAAATATGACTTTTTTAAAAATATTCAATCCCTCAGGGAGGTCAGAAAAATTGAAATATTTTCAAAACTTTCGTTGGAAATATCTTGGATAGCAACGTAGAATGAAAAAATAAAGTGGCTAAGTTATAGTTTTTCTGACCACTAAAAACGGACCTGCCTATTGCACAGGAATATTTATACAACTTTTATTTGCTATTAAAAATATTTATTACATTTATTTTTAATAATACAAAATAAATTAATAATTAAAAAATTAAATTTTGTTTTATCTGTATTTTATATTATATATGATACATTTTTTTTATTATAATGATTGATTTTTTCGCTTGAGAAACACTAACACTTTAAGCTTGAAGCAAAGATTATAATTATACAATTTATTTCTGATAAAAAATGTATTATTTAATTCAAAACTAATTTAATAAAAATGTAAAACTTTATTTTGATTAAAAAAATATTTAATTTAAATTTGATTTAAAAAATATATAATTTAAATTTGATTTAAAAAATATATAATTTAAATCTAAATAAAAATATATATCTAAGTTTATTAGAATTAAAGTTAATGCTTGGGTTTGACTTAACTGTCAATTTTGTTTAAAAATATTACTAAATATTGTTCAATATTTAAATTTTAATTATTCTTAAAAAAAAGATAATTTTTATTGCAATGTTCTTCCGGTTTTCCTTCCTAAACATTTTTTTGTCAACTCAAAATCAAATTTTAAATAAGTGTTCCAAGAATGCATCAAAATTTGCACCAATTGTAAGTTTAACTTTTTTTACAATGCAAGTTAAAGCACAGCAATTATTTCATTTTTATCATTTTTAGTTAGACCTTTAAAAAATAAGCATTTAAAAAAATTTAGTATATTTTAATTTATACAAATGTTGAGAAAAGAAATAAATTTGTTTATATCAAGCATTTTTAAAAATGCAATATTAAATTTAATTATTATAAAAAAAATCAAAGAAAATAAACATTCACTAAAAGTAAAAATAAAAAACAAGTTAAATATTATTTAACTCACTTTGCAGTAATTTAAAAAAGTTAACATCTTAAAAAAATAAAAAAATAAAGATAATTCCATGATGTCAAATTCACATTAGGCTAATGTGTTAAGCATTTTTATTTAAAATAAGGCCATCTTAGTATAATAATTTCATAAAATTGAGTATTTTTAAGAAATTATTTTGTATTTACTATAGTTATTTATAAATAAGATTATGTTATTTATGATTAAGCAAATATGAAAGCATACTTTCATCACACTTTTTCAAAAACCATCTAATATAAATATGGATGGAAGAAGACGAAGCAAATTATCAACATTTAAAACAAGTTAATTAATATTATTTAACTGTATTTCCCGTTGTTTTTTTTTAATAAAATACTGAGGGTCATGTGAAATTTCTGCATCAAGATCCACCATGCATATCAAGCTCTTTAGTATAGTTTATTTGATAATTAAAATAGCATAACAATTACAAATGTTTAATTAAAAAAGAAAAGCTTTTAGTAAAAAATTTATTGGGGAAATATTTATTAAAGGTGGGGAAAAAAAAATCTCCCAGAATGTTTATTCTAGAGTAAACTTTCAGGGGGAGGGGGAAGTTTGTTTGGGAAAAAATGTGATGGGAACATTTATTGAACTATGATTGGTATAAGTATTTTTGAACTATGGTTTAAGTATCTTTTTGAATTATAAACAACAAAATGAGGTAAGTAGAAGCCTGATGCATTGACACAGTTGTTTACAATACAATTATTATTTAATTGTTTTCTGTAAGTTTGAGAGTGAGCTTTGTGCCTTTTCAGCATAAAATTGAAAATTTTCCTTGGTCACCACTAAAACCACACTCATTGCAGCTCCAAATATGTGAAGCTTTAAAGTTATCAATTATAACCTCGTGGTATTGATTCTTGTAATTGCTAAAGTATTTTTTTAATTATATTGGAAGTGCAAGATGACACTCTGTTTGATGCAATATTATTTTCTTTGTGCAACGCTACATCATGTTTTCATCTCTTTTTAAAATCATACCACCACTGTAATAAGGGTTTGGTATTTTTGAATAAATGCTCTTGTTTTGTGTTTTTCAAATAGTGTTGAACAATAGATATTATTATTGGTTTGTGTCAAACCATAACCTCAATCGCTAAAACATTGAATTAAATGAATCAATAACTTTTCAGTTTCAACTGATAAAGCTGTTGGCCTACTGCTTTCATGATGATCTGCATTTTTACTTTTATTTCTATCAATCAATGTCAATTTTGGTACATTCAACTTGAATGCACACTTTCTTAATAATACTCCTTGCTCTTGATGATAATTCAAAGCATTTTCATTTTATAGTTAACAAATATTTTTCAATTGTTTAGAAAATTAGAATATAAATAGTTTGGAATAGGTATTTTTAATTGAGCTTACTGTTATCAGGCTAACTACAGTAAACTTTAACTGGAATACAATAGCAGAGCCTGCTTTAGACTTCAGATATGCTGCATTGAAAAAAAGATTAATTTTCCAGGTTTCCTATTAACAGTTTCTCAGTAATTTTTTTATTTGAAAGTAATATTTAAACCAAGTTTTAAGAAAAAAGTGTGAAAAATATTGATTTTAATCATAATAAGGCATGATGCTAGACCAAAGACTTGGAATTATTGAACTCTTCTCACACGGCCAGTAGTATTTATCTTTTACTAAAGTTAGAAGCCCAGGTCATCCGAAGCAAAACATGAACAAAACAAAACAAAAACAAAAACAAAAAAACCAACTAAAAATGAACTTTTATAAGTCATTAAAGGTTTACAATTAGTATTTCTACCAATAAATCTGAAATTTTAAATTTTCTTCTAAAAATTTGAAAATTCGAAAATATCAAGAAGTGAGCATGCCATTGCTATTTAAGGTACCCATAAGTACAATAAGCTGTCAGATCAGATAATTGTAGTATGTGCTACAATACAGTAAAGGAAAAAAATCATCAAAAAGTATTGTATTTTTCTATGCTAAGAGTATTGTATTATTTTCATAACTTGAAAATAAGGCCCTTGTTCTCTGGCTGATGTGCCGACACTACATATATGACAAACCTTATTGTTGGCCAAACAAAAAATCTTAGCAAATGCCTCTATGTCAATAAAAAACCTTTAAAGCAAGGTACTCTGCTACACTATCTTACAATAGACTAAAAACTTCTGCACTACTCATCAGAAAGATAAATCATCTCTACCAACCACTAGCATTCTTCCAACCTAAAAGCTCACCACAAAGCTAGGTTTATAAGTGATTGTCTCTGGCTGCAGGCTCTGTGTTTGACAAAGATTTGCTGTGAGGTAATTGTGCTTGCCACTCTTAAGAGCATAAGCACAGCAACAATCTATGTTGTGTTCTTCCATAAACTCTACTTACTGAAGAGTCCATTATCATAAGTTTTTTCAAATGACTTAAGAGAGTATAAGGGTACTAATTCCAGATAAATTCAAAACAGATTGTGATTGTTTTAAGTTCCTATACCATTTATGAAAAAAATTTTATAGGTGAATAAAATTTGTAAAAACTACATTAACATAAACAAATTAAGTTTTTTCCTTAAACTTTATTTGATATGTTTAAATCAATTTTATAAATAATTTAACTTATTAATATATGTATATATGTATATATGTATATATATATATATATATATATATATATATATATATATTATCATTATCAGACTATCATTTCTTCACATCACCTCACTAAATGAAAGACGCATTTGAGGTGATTTAATCTACAACTTTAAATTTATTAAAAACTTAGAAAATGTTTATTGGCTTTACCCACAAATTGGAAATCCATCTGTCCAAATAACTTGACGACACTCATAACGTCTCATCAAAGAGTTCTTTAGTGCTTCAGAGCTTAACAACAACATACAAGCAATCTCTACTAGGCCTTATTTCTTTCTTAACAGAGTAGTCAACCGATGGAATTTTGAGCACTTTAATTTGAAGTAGCACTTTCCCAGAATATTAGTTTGAGCACATTGTAGGGTTGCGCTGTTAGTATTTGTGTCAAATATGCTTTTGGTTTTAGATAGATATAATAAGTGAATTCTTCTACATAATTTTCAACAGAAAAACATGCAAACTGACTTTCCTAATATACTGCAAAATTATTGCCTATATTTTGTGACAATCATTTTGATGCAATGCTTTGCAATCAAATTAGGTGCTGTAATTAACTTAAAAGTCATCTTTTAGTTTTAATAATATTGTAAAAATGCAAAAATATTGTTCACTATCATTTCAGTAAGATGTGCTAATAGAGTTAATTTCAATCATAATTTTTTTCTCTGATGTAATTTGTTGATTTCAGTTTTTACATTTTTGGAATCAGGAATGTGTGTACTTTTATCCCTCCAAAGGGTTTTTTCGGGAAAAGAAGGTTAAATTTTTTTCTAAATTTTCTAACGACGAACACTACACTTCTTTTTATTATTAAAATTAAGTAAAATAGACTACATAGCTAAGTGAATAATCATTAAAAATAAACAGAAAAAACGAACCTTAAAAAATTATGATTGCATTTTTTTGCAGCGCACTTATTTACTTTACTGGCGGAGAAAATAGAATTAGCCTCACCTTTATTTTTTGTTCTAATTTAACAAAAATGGCAATGAAACAATTATTAAATCTACCCTATTTCTTATTATATTCTACAACAATTAAAAAGTTTATAAAGTGGTATGTTTAATTAATTACAAGTGGAAAAAAATTAATAGTATTCAATTTGTGGAGAAAATAGAATTAGGCTCATTTACGTTATATACAAGAAAATACAAAATATATTTTGTTTTACGCTCATTAAATATTTAGTATTGCTTTCTGAATTTTTAATGACTTCAAATATGCGACTTGACATACTAGTCACAAGATTTTGGATAGTTTCTATCAGGGTTGCATGGTTTTAACCAAATGGTTTAAACCATTGGTTTAAACCATGGTTTAAACCAATTAAAAAAATGTTGGTTTAAACCAAATTAATGTATTTTTAAAAAGATTTGAACTTACAACAGAAAAATAAAACAGGGTTATGTTAACAAGTATAACTAATCTTCAGTATAGAATATATTTTTTTAAATTCCATGATATTTGTTTCTGTTTTTTCATAGAATAGAGTCCTCAGTGTTCTTATAGAACAGAGCAGTAATAAATTAGTAATAACACTTATTTATCTGTTTTCGTCTACAGGCTTTTTCTCCTTCATTAGGTTTATCAAGAAGCATTGCTTCCTGATGAACTTATTTCATCAGGAAGTTTTCTTAATGATATATATGTGTGTGTGTGTGTATATATATATATATATATATATATATATATATATATATATATATATATAAACACACACACAGACACACATATATATATTTTTAAGAAAAACGTCCTGATGAAATAAATATTTAAATGTTTAGCAAAACTATAAGTAGTTCTAACATAATTTATTGATACCACAAAAAATGTCTCAAAAAACTGGGCGCAAATGTGATATGATTTGGTTAAAATATACACGAGTGACTGTTCCAGAAAGAAAGGTGTGTAGAGCAGTTTGTAATGTGAGTAGAAAAGAAATGGAAGGTCAAATTCAAAGGATGCATGAACATATAAAAAAGTGCAAGCAATCACAACCCCATGAAATTATGGAGTCAATGGAAGATCAACAACTTCTTGAAGGTAGTTAAATTACTGCATTGCCATTTTAAATTTTCAACTAAATTGTAAACATATATATTTGAATTATCACGTAGAGACATATTAACTTAGAATAATTCAATAAACTGCAATTTCATTTTAAAGGTAATTCACCATCAATGTCACAACAACAAATGAAAAGGTCTCAGCCCCATTCAACATCAGCTGATAAATATTTGAAAATAGATAAGTTTTTCACACAAACAAGCCTCAAAGAGAAAGATTCATTTAATCTGCAGCTTGGTAGATTTATATACAATACAAACTCTAGCTTCAGAACAGTTGAACACAAAGAATTTTATATAAAAAAAATAAAAAATTTATCAATATGCTTTATCCAGGATACACTCTACCTAATAGAACTCAAATTGGAGGAGAAATATTAGATAGGGTTTATGCAGAAGAAATTGAAAAATGTAATGTATTGAATGGTAAAATTGTAGCTATGTCTTTAGATGGCTGGAGTAATGTACATAATGAAACTATAGTTTGTATCTCTGTAATTACAGATTAACATTTTAGTAGAAACAATCAACACAATTATCAAGAGAAGCAATAGATTCTGTAAGATGTAAATTTGGATGCACAGTAAAAAGCTTTGTGAATGACAATGCAGCTAATATGAAATCAATGACACAAGTACTGTCATCTGAAAGAGATATTATCATAACTTTTGGGTGTGCTGCTCATATGCTGAATCTTTTAGCAAATGATCTTAACATTGAAAATGTGAGCAAATGTTACACAAATAATAAAATATATAAGAAATAATCATAAAGCTGGAGCAATTTATAAATTAAATGGAGGAGCAAAATTGCCACTTCCTACTGAAACTCGCTGGAATTCTGTATGTGATTCACTTGAAAAATATGTCAACAACTGGAGCATCATTTTCACAATGTTTGAAAAAAATAAAGACTTAGATCCTATGATTGGTAAAAAAGTAAGTAATATACAGATAAAGCGAAACACAGAAGATTTATTTAAAATATTTAAACCAATTGCAGTAGCTCTAGATAAATTGCAAAGAGATCAAACAAAAATAAGTGACACTGTTGAAATTTTTAAAGATTTGATAAACAGTTTATCATTTTTAACAAACAAAAAAAAAAATTGAATCTAGATACCTTCAGACTGTCAATGATGCTCATTTTCTGGCAAACACAATAGATCCTAGATATTTTGGATGTAATCTTTCTGAAAATAAAAATGAAGCTGCCATGAATTTCGCAGATAAAGAGTTCAAGAATTTGTTAACAATAATATTCAAATTAAAAGCCAAATCTGCTCCATTCGATAAAAGTTATTTGTATAGTGAATCTGTTTTAAAAAATGTATCACCAATAGAATGGTGGAAATCTCTAAAAATTGTGGATATTGGATATTGAAGGTTTATTAAATGCACCAGCTTCTAGTGCTGGAATTGAAAGAATTTTTTCATCTTTTGGCCTTGTTCATTCTAAGTTAAGAAATCAATCGGGGGTAGAAAAAGCAGCAAAGCTTGTATTTATACATAGAACATTAAACAATGATGTATTGAATAATTTTGATGAAATATTACAGTAATATTGATAGAGAATATAGTTTACTCAAATAAAATGCATTATACTTTTTTTAATTTAAAAGGATAACTAAATACAGCATTATTTAATAAAAACCTAATTTTAACCAAAAAAACCATGGTTTTTTTGGTTTTTTTAAAAAAACCCATGGTTTTTGATTTTTTTTAAAAAAACCGGTTTTTTTGCTACCCTGGTTTCTATAGATATTTCATTCCAAGATTCTCTGATAAGAGTTTTCAGCTCCAATGTGGATTCATATTGCTTACCATTTTCATAAACCTTTCTAGAAAATATTTCCCATAGATTTTCAATTGGGTTAAGACCTGGACTGCATACGAGCCATTCCATTACGTGAATATTTTTCTCTCTAAACCAAGCTTTTGTAAGCTTTGCAATATGGATAGCAGCATTGTCTTGTTAAAAATTGAAACTTTTTAACAACATCAATTCTTCACCATGTTCAAGCAAGCTAATTTCTAATAAGTCAATGTAGTCCTGTGAATTCATTTTTGTTGAAATCCATGCCAGTAGTTGTTTTCCAGAAAAGGAAAAAGCCCTTCAGTTTTGCCACCAGAATTACAACTCATTCAAGTTTCTTTTTCTTTTCAAAAATTGTGCCAGTAATATTGATAGCCATCAGGACCATCTAGATTGAACTTTTTTTCATCTCTCAAGAGAACTTGATGCCACTCTTCCTGTGAAAACATGTGTTCTTTTGTAAATTGTAATCTAACTTCTTTATGACGAACAGTAAGTTTTTGTCTTGGTTTACGCTTTTCCAAACTGTGTTTGAATCTTCGTGTAAGATTTGTCTCACACGTTAAACAGTTACATGTAGTCATGTGCTGAGCAGCAGCACGACGTACAATAACTTATTTAGCACGATTATCAATTTTAAGTTTGTCACCACTTTCCTTATAAGCTCCATAATTAACGCTAATCTTGAAGTAATTATTAACCACTTTTGTAGATCTTTTAATTTTCTTTGTAATTTCCCAATTAGTTAAGTCTGTATTTTTATATGCTTTCATTACTGCTAATACTTCACTCGTTAAACGCTTACCATATCCCGTTTTAAATTCAGGTATCAAAAACCAAATGTTAAAAAATTTATTAGCCATGAATTCACAGTCTCTGTTTAACTAACAAATAATAATAAAAAACTAAGTCACAACTGCGTATCACCAGATCAAATTATTCAAGTAAACAGAAAATAATTATTGATGAGGCTAATTCTATTTGCTACCGCAAATATTAGGTATTATACATTTTATGGTTTTATCAAATGTACCGCAATTTAATTATGCTATATTATAATCTAAAAAGTTGTTGTTGGTAACAATAATTATATAAGTGTGGATACAAGATGCATCGCACAAACTTGCTTAAAGATTTACAGAATATTGGATCAGTACATGGTGAGGCTAATTCTATTTTCTCCACTGTATACATATATATATATATATATATATATATATATATATATATATATATATATATATATATATATATATATATATATATTAATAGAAAATCACTTAACAAAAATTTTTTGCATTTAACACTGGGTTTCATCAGAAAAGATTCATCAGAATATATATATATATATATATATATATATATATATATATATATATATATATATATATATATATATATATATATATATATATATATATATATATATATATATATATATATAAATATATATATATATATATATATATATATATATATATATATATATATATATAATATATATATATATATATATATATATATATATATATATATATATATATATATATATATATGTATATAGTAGTTGTGTAAAAAAAATATACTTTTCTAATTACTTTCGTGATAAAAAAAAATGTATGTAATATATATGTTTATATATATATTTTTATGTATATATACATACATATATATATATATATATATATATATATATATATATATATATGTATATATATATATACATATATATACATATATATATATGTATGTGTGTATATATATACTATATAGATATACATATATATATACATATATATGTATGTGCGTATATATATACTATATATATATACATATATATATACATATATATATATTTATATATATATATAAATATATATATATTTATATACATATACATGTATATACATATATATATATATATATATGTATATGTATATATACATATATATATACATATATATATGTATGTGTGTATATATATACTATATAGATATACATATATATATACATATATATATGTATGTGTGTATATATATATTATATATATACATATATATACATATATATATTTATTTATATATTTATATATACATATACAGCGGAGAAAATAGAATTAGCCTCACCATGTGCTGATCCAATATTTTGTAAATCTGTAAACAAGTTTGTGCGGTACAACTTTTGTATCCACACACATATAATTACTGTTACAAACAACAACTTTTCAGATTATAATATAGCATAATTAAATTGCGGAACATTTGATAAAACCATAAAATGTATAATACTTGATATTTGCGGTAACAAATAGAATTAGCCTCATCAATAATTATTTTCAGTTTACTTGTATATTTTGATCTGGTGATACGCATTTGTGAGTTAGTTTTTTATTATTATTTGTAAGTTAAACAAAGACTGTGAAATCAGTGCTCATAAAGTTTTTAACATTTGGTTTTTGATACCTTTATTTGAAATGGGACGTGGTAAGCGTTTAACGAATGAAGAATTAGCAGTAATCAAAGCATACAAAGATACAGGCTTATCTAATCGGGAAATTGCAAAGAAAATTAAAAGATCTCCAAAAGTGGTTAACAATTACTTCAAGATTGGCGTTAATTATGGAGCCTATAAGGGAAGTGGTGGCAAACGTAAAATTGATAATCGTACTAAACGAGTTATTGTACGTCGTGCTGCTGCTCAGCACATGACTGCATCTCAAATTCGTGCTGATTTACAATTACCTGTATCTGTTCAACGTGTGAGACAAATCTTACATGAAGATCCAAACACAGTTTGGAAAAAGCGTAAACCAAAACCAAAACTTACTGCTCGTCATAAAAAAGTTAGATTACAATTTGCGAAAGAACACATGTCTTGGCAAGAAGAGTGGCATCAAGTTCTCTTCAGTGATGAAAAAAAGTTCAATCTAGATGGTCCTGATGGCTATCAATATTACTGGCACGATCTTCGAAAAGAGAAAGAAACTCGGATGAGTCGTAACTTTGGGAGTGGAAATGTTATGGTTTAGGGGGCTTTTTCCTTTGCTGGAAAACTTCCACTGGCATGGATTTCAACAAAAATGAATTCACAGGACTACATTGACTTATTAGAAATAAGTTTACTTGAACATGGTGAGGAATTGATGGGTGAAACTTTCACTTTCCAACAAGATAATGCTACTATCCATAATTCAAAGCTTACAAAAGCTTGGTTTAGAGAAAAAAATATACACGTAATGGAATGGCCCGCACGTAGTCCAGACCTTAACCCAATTGAAAATCTATGGGGAATACTTTCTAGAAAGGTTTATGAAAATGGTAAGCAATTTGAATGCACTTTGGAGCTGAAAACTCGTATCAGAGAAGCTTGGAATGAAATATCTACAGAAACTATCCAAAATCTTGTGACTAGTATGTCAAACCGCATATTTGAAGTCATTAAAAATTCAGGAAGCTATACTAAATACTAAATGAGCGAAAAAACAAAATATTTTCTTTATTTTTTGTATATAACGCTAATGAGGCTAATTCTATTTTCTCCACAAATTGAATATTTTTAATTTTTTTTTCCATTTGGAATTAATTAAGCATACCAATTTATAAACTTTTTAGTTGTAGTAGAAGTAACAAGAAATAAAGTAGATTTCATAATTGTTTACCTGCAATTTTTGTTAAATTAGAACAAAAAATAAAGGTGAGGCTAATTCTATTTTCTCCGCTGTATATATATATAAATATATATATATATATATTTATATACATATACATGTATATACATATATATATATATATACATATATATATATATATACATATATATATAATATATATATATATATATATATATATATATATATATATATATATATATATATATATATATATATATATATATATATATATATATATACATATATACACATATATTTATTTAGTAATTGTGTAAAAAAAATTTACTTTTCTAATTTTTTTTGTGATAAAAAAAAAAATGCATGTAATATATATGTATATATATATATTTATATAAAATCTTACCATCTTCATCAGTTCGATAGGTAAACACTTGCCCATACACAAACAAACCAAATTCATTCAATAAAACTGCAGTAAAGTTATAAACAGTGAAGCTTTGAAGTGAAGAAATAACAGATGTGTAATTTGTAACAGTATAGTTTTTTATCGCATTATATGGATCTATGCATTTAATTACAATGTATTTTGTTAAATGCCATGCTGGAATATCTGAATTAAGGGTAACAATAACTGAATATTTGTTAATGCTTTCAATTCTTTTAATCGTCAAATCTTTAAATAAAAATTAAAAAAAAGTTAAGATTATCACTCAAAACTCACAATATAAATAAATACATACACACAAACACACACACACAAATATATATATATATATATAAATGTAAATATATATATATATATATATATATATATATATATATATATACATATATATAATATATATATATATATATATATATATATATATATATATATATATATATATATATATATATATATATATATATATATATATATATATATATATATATATGTATATACATATATATATATATATATATATAAATATATATATATATATATATATATATATATATATATATATATATATATATATATATATATATATATATATATATGTATATATATATCAGAGAGAGGTTTAATTGGACATATATAGATTCTCCTCTGCATAAAATAATGTTTATCATAAGTTTAACATCCAAATCTTTATTTTTTACTTTTTACCAATGTAACTTGCTATAGTATAAATATCTTGCATATCTTGCTGAGTCAATTAGATGAATTGAGTTTCTGATTTAATTAAGTGTGATAAATAAATTATATAAAAATGATAAAAACTGTGCAGCATTATTTCTTTCAGGAAAATAACTCAATACTGCAACTGCAGTTGTTTCGTCAAATATTGCCTATGTAAGATAGACAATTTGTTTGTTTGTTGTTTCCAAGATAATTGAAGTGACTTGATAATTAATCTTTCTTGGTTTATTTTTAATTCCTGTTTAGTAATTGATCTTTTAATAAACTTTATGAAATATATTCCCTGCAATGTAACCAGAAGAAACTTCAACTTGATCTTTTATATCTCCATACACTGGAGATGAAACTATGAAAATGCTTTAACATATATATATATATATATATATATATATATATATATATATATATATATATATATATATATATATATATATATATATATATATATATATATATAAGGAGTGTTTTTTCATCAATTTTTCTTTATTGACATGTACGCAAGCTAAAAAGATGGGTAATTATGAGTTTATTAAAAAAACATTTCCTATTTTAAAAAAAATTATTTTTACACCTTGCAACAACGATGCCATTTTTTACAAATTTTGAAATTGTTTTGAAATATCAGTAGACCTGATTGTGTTACAGAAATGTTTATGACATGACTTTAGCATCTAAACATGCTTATTAAGACATGTTTATAATATATGTCCAAAAAATTGAGTTCCTAACTTTATTGGATCACATTGTGACACATACATTTTAAAATTATTCTAAATTTTTATTCCAACTCCCTTAAAATATATGTATTTTAAATCTTACCTACAGTAGGAATAGAGCTCTCTTGCCCCATTTTATAGGAGTAGAGCCCCTCCTGCCCTATATTTAAGACACCTTATATGCCATTTTTTGCAAGTAATATCAGAGATTTTCAGAATTAAAATTATAACTTTTTACTTTTTTTTTTGTGAATTTAAGTGAAGTAGTTGGAAGGTAGGGGGAGGCAGGGGATAAGTAAGCCATGTGATTATTATTATTTAAAGGGTATTTAAAGTTTATTATTTCTCTTTGTATTTGAGCATAAATGAGAATTTTTTGAAAATACATATTTTAGTTAAAAAAGTCAAATCAGGCTTATAAGTCGTCAGGAGTCTCATTCTCGGCTTATGTCTTGAAAACCTTAATATCTTCTACAATATGTATGCTGATATCCAGCTTGCTAACACTGGATATATGCAATTATCTCAAAACTGTCTTTCTCATAGATAAATCTTCTCTGCAGGTGATAGCTGTTCAGCATCGTTCTTAAAATTGGTTTATCAATTTTGCTCTTGACTGAGCATCTTTTGCAGCATTCCCTGATACACTTCACACTAGGAAAATTTTCGTAGAAAATAATTAATTTTTGCTAGAAACATTTTTAAAAGTTAAAATAATAAGCTTACTTCATTGCAAATTGTTTGCATTATAACTTGACATCATTTGTGAACTATACAATAAATTAAATTCTACTAGCCTAAAGTTGAAAAACCAGGAGCACTAAAATATAGCAATATAACACTACACAATGATTAACTTCTTTTATATCAAGTGGCGCTCTGCTTATTGGCATAAGAAAGTCTTGAATGTTGGGGAGGAAAGAATTGAAGCAGCCATGGTTATGGATTGAAATTTAAAAATGACGGTAAGCCTTCTCTTGTAATTTTAATTTTTTTAATCATTTTTTTCAGGGGAAGGGGGTGATACCTCATCTCCCAACCCCACCGCCACCCCATCTTCTATTTTTGTGTAAATTTTAAGATTACCCATTTTTTTACAATTTGCTTGCATACATAAGGATATCCTGTTTCCATATTTCTTTAAAATTTTGAGTTAAACTTTTTATGTGATGTGCATAATCATTCAAAAATAATAATTGTAAAAATTTGGGACAATCAAACATTACTTAGGGGTAGCACAGTTACATAATTTGCTTAAGCTGTAGTTTTTGTCTCTTTTTTCCAAATTTTTAAAGGTTTCATATTTCATTTCAAGAATGCAATGTAAAATCAACATTTAAAAAAAAAATTCAAGTGAATTTATTCAAGTGTCACTCCAATGGCTAGTTTTTAACTATATGAGTGACACCTAACCTAATTTTGTAAAATTATAAAAATTTGTAATTTTTGATTTTTGGTTAAATAAATGGATATACATATAGACTATATGTATATCCATTTATTTAACCAAAAATTCAACAGCAATATTAATTGATGAAAACAAGCGTAAATTAAATTATAAAAAAATAATGGTTAAGCTATAACAAATTAAATAAAAAGACAAAAAAAATATGAAAACACTTAATTAATAACAATCATAAAATATTAATAAAAATCATTAGCAACAACAGCACAAATAATAACAAACTTTTCGCAAACGAAAAGGCAAGCACAAAAACTACAAAAACGAAAACAAAAATTACAAAACGAAAAGGCAAACACAAACTTCTACAAAATAAAATAAATTGTATTTGTTATCCTCGGTGGATACAGAAAAGCGTAGAAAATTTCTAGTGAATTATATTTGTTTTAAGTAGTTCTTTTTGTTACTTATTCGAACATTTTTCGAACTAATTTTCTTTTAACTTGTTACTTCGCTTTTAATTGATTGTTTTTGTTTTATTTTATTAAACCTATTTGTTCGTTTTACTTTTTTATTCATTTTCTTGTTTAATGTTTTTTTCAATCTTTTAATTCATTTATACTTTTAATATTTTTGTTATTTTACTTTATTTTTAAGTTATTATTTTTTTAAGTAGTTTCTTTCCGTTTTTCAAAAGAGAAAAGCTCTTTTTTTTCTTTTCACCGTTAAAGAAAACGCTTTCGCTATCTGTGATGTTTTTGCAAATAAAATAAATATGTACCCCGTTTCGGCAACGGAATGTTATTAATTGCTAATTTTTACCAAAGTTTATTGATTTTAAGGTAATCGTGCAATTCAGAACAGTTAGCAGTAGTACTGTATTATTACTTTAGTAATAATACAGTACTACAGCTAACTTTTCAGTACTAATACAGTATATAGTCACTTTTCAAATTTTCAAGTGTAATAGTTCTAAAATGGAAAAGTCTAGAGTGGGGAAAACTTTACACGCAAGAAAAGATCAATAAGACAAACTAATTAGATTTGCTCTCATAAAAGTTTAGTTGCTGGTTCAAAACCCCCACTAAAAGCTGCACTTTTAAGAAGATTATTGAACCTCTGAAAAGTTGACAATGTTAGTTGAAAAGTATTATTTTCAACCTGTGATGTTTTGACACAATTTTAATCGAGCTTAAAAATATTTGAGGGAGAAAATAATTTCAATCATAGGGTATGATACTTTATCTAAAAGAAAACGAAATATAGTTGCGAGTGAAGAAGTTGACAAAGTTATTGGCGATGATAATGAAAACAAAAAAAGCTTAGATGAAAAATTTTACCTAACGCTATATAAAAAAAATAGATTGCCAGCCCTTACTTTTCAGTTGAATCCAAAGATGCTGACTAAAAATCGACTGCATTCTTCCATGAATTTTTTACTTTGATGAGCTACGCAAAAAACCATTTAAAGCTAACAGTATACTCTCAATAATTTGTCATTACGTTGATTAAGTTACCCTTAAGAATATCCACTATGATTTATTCTTTTCTCATCTTAGTTACTATTGTCAAGTTTGAGTTAAAATCAGAAACTACCACATTAAAAAGTTGCAACAGCCTCAGCGCCAATCTATTAGAATAATAAACTTCGAGCCATTTTAATTCAGATACATCAGAGTCCTGCAAAAAACTTAACATTTTGAGCTTTTTTTCCAGTATTAGTTAAGTTTCTTAATCTTCTTTTTGTTTTAACTTTCTAAATAAAAATTCATCCTCTTCCATTTCTTTTCTTATAAAATACAAACAAAAAATTTTGGAGAAACCCATGATTAAATTTTATTCTATTTGTATTCAATTGATTATTAAATACAAAATTAGATTTTATACTCGTTACAAGCATTTGCTTTCAACATTATTGTTACATAACGAGCGTCATTTATCACGATGTTAAAACACATTTTAGACAAGTGCCTTCTTTGGGTTTTCACATTAGCTATCCAATTATTTATTAACAACTTTACTTATTTGATAATAAATTTGAAAAATAATGAGCTATAAAAGTTTTTACTACCTATAAAAAATGTTTCATATTATCTTATTGTAATAGAATGCATGAATTTTAAGAATTTTTACAACAATTCAACAAAAGTTCCCGACTTGACTACCTTGACTAAAAGGAGACAAAGAGAAGACATGGTTCAACTTTTAAAATTCTTTAATGGTTTTAACAATTTGGAAATAATTTAAAAAAATTAGTTTTCAACAAACTCAAACAAGAGGTCACCGATTTAAATAAGTCAAAGAAGCCACAAGGAAAGCGTGTTGTGGAAACTTTATTTAATAGACCAGCAATTTTATGGAATAACTTGTCAAGCGAGGTGGTTAACCTACAATCAGTTAACAGTTTTAAAGCAGGTCTTGATTTCTAGATGAGCAGCAATCAAGTAAATTGGCTGTCATAGTGTGTTAATACCACACTCACTGGCTCACACCAGTTACAGCAATTACTAATACTAATACTAATTTAAAATTTTGCAATAAAAAGTCATTATAATTAAAATTTGTTTTAGCAGTACATTTAAAAGTCATCAAAATTTTTTACTTTGCTCAAATTGAGACAAGTTTATATAATTCATTACATTTAATATATAAGATATATAATTCATTACATAAAACGAAAATTATTATGTAATAACTTAGAGTGTAATAATTTTGTATGAGTTAAATAGCTTAAGTTAAATTTACGTACCTGGAGCTTACAGTAGACTTTTTTGATTTTTAACAGAGCATAACTTTGTAAATAAAAAAAGAGATCACCTGAAATTTTGTATATTAATAATTTTTAACCCAAATTATCTAATTTTGTAGGTGCTTTGAATAGCTTTGAAGAATTGATGAGTTATTGTACCCTTAAGTTGCTATAAAAAACAGTAATAGGAAAATTTTTAGAAACTTTTATGGCTGCAATTTAATACCTATAGACAGGCAGTATCAATTTTTCTACTTTTGCGTACTTAGAGCAAACACTTGTGGAAAACAAGTTAAAAGTTATGTACTAAAAGTTAGTTTAACACTTGCAGCAGCTGATTAAAATATCACTTTTTTTAAAAAGTATAAAACTGAATACACTTTGCAGGCAAATAAAATAGCGTAAACAGTTGAAATAAATTTTGAAACATTTTACTGGCGAGGTTCTATATATAGACAATTACCAAAAAAGATTGAAAAACCTATACTCTATCTTATGATATAATTTTAGCATTTTGAGTGCAATGCTTTTTTAGTTTAAAAGGGTACCTAATAGCGCAAGTTATATTATATTTCAAAAAAATAAAAATAAAAAATAAAAGTGCTCAAAAAAAAGTGTATATATACATGAAACGCTAATTTCTTTGTCTCTGATTTACATAACTCATAATATTGTCATAATCATTGTTAGCAAGTTTGTAGTTACAAACACTTCTACCCTTAATGCATGGAGCACCTATTTGACATATTACTTTGCCAAATGGAACCCAACACTGACTTGACCGTGCATCATTAGTCCTTTTTAAATTTAATTTGTTTCTATGCATGAATTTTACATTAATTTCTTAGTTTTCATTACAGCTCTCAAGCACATGCCCTATGTACTATTCATCATTGTAAAAGCATGCAATGTATTTACCAGGTTAAAAGTTTGAAGGATCTTTTTTTGCCTAGTTAATATTATTCAGAAAATGGGTATTATAGGCAGTATCGCTAGAGATTCTTCATAAAAATAATTTTTCTCCACCTGATACAAAACTGTAATAGCATTTTGTGCTCATTTCTTCATATCATTTCTTTAGGTTAAAATAAGTTTCATGGTTATTGATATCATCACTTGAAATGTAAAATATGTTAACACCTTTTATGTTTTTTTCAGCCCATGTAATCAGTTCATTTGGTTTGAGAATCTGGTTTTCATTTGCTGCGTAGACTCGCTTTTGCTGCTTTTTTTTTATAGTTTCTCCTATTCCATCACATGGACTTTTGCTATGGGATGTAACAAAGAATTGATACTCAGCATTAATATTTTGATCTTTAAGTATTACTGTTTAACAGACATTTGTAATTTTTGTGACACAACACCATCACTGAAGTATTTTACTTTCTTGAAAGTGGGTAGCTTGACTTTGATCATGGGGAGTAACTTTGTGAGAAAACAATGAACTGTTGTTTGATCATGGCAAAGATTGTCATTCACATTTGAATTAATTTTTTTCATCTTTGAAATAAACAGCAAATGGATGTAAGAGAGCTTGATCGCTTGCCAGTAAAACCCTTGTACAGCATCTTTCATAAAAAAACTATAGTTCTCTGCAAAATCCATAAGAATAAGACATGTGTATTGATCTAATGTTCATTTTGCCTCTGATAAGTAGCAGGATTGTGCTTCTTTGATAAAGTGGTGGTGACAAAGGTCATACAAAGTTTCACTTAGAGTTTCAATAAACTCAATAATGCTTGTTTGGACTGTGACAAGTGAAGTTTGGTTGGTTGAGACCCATTGTTTGTATGTGATCTGATCATCAAAATCAAAATCATTATTTTCAAACACATTTTTCAAGTAAGTCTTCAAATTACTTTACTGGGGTTGTTGGAGCATAGATAAACATGCAGCTTTAACTATCTATATTGCAAACACATACATTTATCAAATCTTTGTAATATATTAAATGGCCCTTGGGTAAAGCACCGCACATCAACTTAGCATTTTGATGATAAGAACATGCGCAAACTGAGTGACTTCCATTATAGTCAACTGTGATGCACCACTTTGGCCTTAGTTCATACTTGCAAACTTGCTGAATCCAACTTTGTATTTAGGGTATAACTTCTTAAACTCAAAATAAAGCTCCTTTAATGGAACTTATATTAAACGCTTTTGTTTATAAACTTTTGCATTATTTATACGCACAGAAACAAAGTCTTTTTTTCCTGGTAATTGTCTTGTGAACTCTTCAGATTCATAAATTTAAATGACTTTTTGTTTAATAATATCTTCCAAAGGCTGTCCTTTTTAGCCATTTTAGCCTCAGGTTTAGCAAGTATTCCTTTTTCATTTTTAAACTTTTGAGCTTTCTAAACAAGATGTTTTGATCCTGAAAATGTTTTGAAAGTTTTTTCAATTGACCAACTACCACGCTTTGACCTCTCCAACTATCCCACAATTAGTCTTCACTCTGTTATTAGTTTCTTTAGGTTAATATTTTGAGAATATTAAATCATTTCTTTCTAACTGCAGTATTAAAGTTATTCTTGAAAGCCTACAATCTTATTTATTTCAAGTAACTTCAAGCGTGGTTCTATCTTTGCTTCTGTATTGTTTCTTATTACAATAATAATTTTATGAAAATTTTACATCCAAAGTGGCTCTATTTGCTGACGACTCAACTTTATGCTCTTGTCTTGATAAAAAATCTTTACTTTTTTGATTGCTTAGAAAAAGCAACCAATTATTGTTTGATCTCTCTTCTGTAACAGAGTAAGGCTTGCAGTGGCTTATGGATTTGAATTCTGGACTTAAAATCCACAGTTTTTGTCAGATAACAAAACTCATTTACTGCAAAAACATATTGCAATAATGTTGGCATTCCTATATTGATGAACAACAACTCTCTTACTCTCAGACAAAGTCTAAAAGCACGTTGTAAACACAATTAGACCTGCTTTATCTGCTAAGCATTAGCCACTCTCCGATTGTTGTAAGGTTGCATTTATTTCTTTTTCTACAGATACAATCATGGTCAATGCTCAAACGAGCTATCATCTCTATTATAATAAACCAAAAGTCATTCTTGCTTGGTTCTTATTTAACAAGTTGCATCCTTTTACTATATCTGTCCCTTTATGCTCTAAAAAATTTAATTAATCAAGTTTTTTTCCTTACAATTAAAAAATAACTTTATTAATTGAAGTTTCTAGAACTCTTAGCCACCTTCATGTTTTTCTTTTATACACAGCCTACAACTTTTTAAGTCTTCAGTTAACAATTTTCTAGTGTTTTTATTTATTTTCTATTTTAAAGTAATTCATAACTTAATAGCAGTTCTTTTCATTTTTTTGAAAGTTAATTAGAGTTTGAAAATATATAAATATATGCCAGTATTTAATAAAAAGTAAGTGTAAGGATAATAACTGTAATATATAAAGTATTATAAATAATATAAATAATATAAATATATAAAGTATTACAAACTTTTTAAG
The DNA here is from genome assembly GCF_038396675.1 of Hydra vulgaris. Classification (NCBI taxonomy): domain Eukaryota; kingdom Metazoa; phylum Cnidaria; class Hydrozoa; order Anthoathecata; family Hydridae; genus Hydra; species Hydra vulgaris. The sequence continues at coordinate 36,014,915 of NC_088930.1, forward strand.
GCCCAAATTGGACCATATGGATGTGGAGGATATGTGGTTTCAACAGAACGGTGCCACTTGCCACACAGCTAACGAAACAAAGGCTCTTTTGCGCGAAAAATTCAATGGCCGTGTTATCTCACATGGTGGCGATGTCAATTGGCCGCCAAGATCATGTGATTTGACACCGTTGGACTTCTTTCTTTGGGGGTATTTAAAAGAAAAGGTGTACGTTGATAAGCCAACAACAATTCAAGAGCTAAAGGATGAGATAATTCGGCACATTAACGGCATAGAACCTCAATTATGCCTCAGCGTCATCGAAAATTTGCACCATCGGATGAAGGTGTGCCGCCGAGGTCGCGGCGCTCATTTGGCCGATATTTTATTCCATACAAATTGAATCATACCATATTATTATAATAAAAAGATGTTACAATAAATTCCTTAATAATTTGTGTTTTATTCAAATTTAACATCGGCCCTTAAAATTTAACCACCCTTTATTACCAAATATATAAATAATATTGTTAATAAAACAATTTTATTAAATACCCTAACCCATGAGTTACGGTATTTAATAATGCGTTTGTTGGGACATTTGTAACTAAAATGTATTCTTTTAAAAACTGCTAATTATCGTCGTTTATTTTAATTCTAAAATAGCTTCGTCTTATTTTGTTACTTTTTTTTTGTAACTAATTTGTCACAAAAAAAAATGTTTCAATTCGCAAAGTTACGTCTCAATTATTTTATTTGAACTTAAAAAAGTGCAACTTTTAAATTTAAATTGTGTAAACTGAAACGTAACTTAACGTTAAAAAATCTATATTTGAGACGTATTTTAACTACATCTCATATCTAGATTTTGATACGTTACATTAGATTTTTTTTTTGGTCAATAATACAAGCATAATACTTTACGAACTTTTATAAACCCACAAGCAAAAATATATATAAAATGTCAACCTTTCTTGTTTTAGGTCCATAGCTTTTGCTAAACATGTGTATAAAATGCACTCTCTGTGCAACATTTGTCTACACTCTCTAATCTGTCTTACTGACTTAATTATACTCATCATCCAAGTTATGTTTTCTTCTCTCTCTATCTCTTTTCTTTCTCTTACACTCCATGTATATAAAAGGGTGTGCCATGCTAGACAAGATTAAAATGAGGATAGAAAACTAGGAAAGAATAATTTCAGAATAGAATGTTTTATGATAGAAATAAAGAAACCTTACTAGAAAAGAATTTTTACAAAAGAATATTTTTTGGCAGAAATTTTGAAAAGAAACTTGAAATACTTTCTAAGAAAGAATATTTTTTAATAAACGTAAACAACTTGCTTGGAAAGAATTTTATTTAATAAATGCGAAAAACTTGCTAGGAAAGAATTTTATTTAATAAATCTAAAAAACTTGCTACGACAGAATTTTGTTTTTTTTTTTATTTATAAATAAGTTATTGACGTTTTTATTTTGTCCGATAACTTCCGCATCAGCCGTTAAAAGGCAAGGCTTAAAAGGCCTGATATTCTAAACCTGTTTTGTACATCAATTTGGAATTAACTAGTTTACTCATAGTTTAGCATTTTGATGCGTTAGAATAAATATTTTGAAGGGCTTTATGCAGTAAACTAGTTTAATAAAAAAATACAACTAAGATTTGTGCAAATAGAATATTATATAGTAAATTTGATATATTTTATTAATAAAATATTTTGAATTTTCTGATCGAACCAAAATTAATGCGATTATAATTATTTAACATTTATTCAATTAAAAATCATAACTGTAATTACCAAATTGCGCGCAAATTCTTTCTTAAAATTTCTTTGCTAGCACGTTTTTAAAATTTCTTTTTTAAAATTTCTTTGCTAGTACGTTTTTCCAATTTTCGTTGCTAGAAAGAAAATGACTTTTACTTGTGCGATTTCTATCCTAAAAAAGTCTTTGCTAGCAAGTTTTTCATTTTTCTTTGCCAGAAAGGATATATGTATTTCTTTCTTCTTTTCTATCCTTCAATTATTCTATTCTAAAAAGTAATCATGTTTTTTTAGCAAGAATTTTCATGTTTCTTTCCAAAAAAGGCTTTCCTGAATTCTTGTCTAGAACCGGCCACCTATAAAAGCACATTTGAAATACCAAGAAATAATTAAATAGAAAGTTATTATAGGTTACAATCAGGGCTGGCGCCAAAGTATTTGGCACCCTAGGCGAATCTGACATACTGCGCCCCTAACCCCTCCCCAACTTATTTTCACAAAAGAATGCTTAAGTTATGTTATTACATTTTGTATATACATTCGGAAGAATATATATACCCATAATCATAAAGAAGCGTATATTCCTAATAATATATTAATAAATAATTTCAAATCTTCGCTGTTCGCGCTTTTGTTTCTGCAAATGTAGAAACGAGGAAAAAGCATTTGATAAAATTGACAGAAATTTTTTGTTTGAAACACTAAAAAAATTCAACTTAGGTGAAAAATTTATAACAGCAATTATGCAAACAATGAAAAATTCTAAATCAATAATAATTAACAACGGATACATGAGTGAACCTTTTAGTATAAACAGAGGTGTTCGTCAAGGCGAGCCTATTTCACTCATGCTTTATTGCCTGGCAGTGGAAACCCTCGCTCTAGAAGTCAGAAATAACCCTGACATAGATGGCATTCCCCTGCCTGGCACAAAAAACAATTTAAAAGTAATGCAGTACGCTGACGACACCACAATATTCCTGAGGAACCCAAAATCGATCCAAAGCGTTTTCAAAACGCTAGACGATTTCGAGGAAGCCTCAGGATCAAATATTAACAAAAGCAAAACCAAAGGTCTGGCGTTAGGTGGATTTAACCACATCCACTATGAAAACACGACCAGAATACTAAACCAAAAGCTGTTTAATATTAACTGGTGCAACGCCTCAGGCATTAAAATTTTAGGTATTATCTTCCACACCGACCTAGCCTACACCGCTAGCGCAAATTGGAAGAAAGCCGTTGAAAACTTTAGAAAAAAAATCAAAAGTTTTAGATACCGAAACATATCTCTGAGGTGCAAGGGTATTTTTGTTAATACTCTTGCACTCTCTAAGGTGTGGTTCGTGGCCAACGGCTTCCCAATTAACGAATTTACCGCCAAGCAAATCAAAAAAGAAATATCAGCGTACTTATGGCAGAGCGAATACGCGCAGCCCATAAAAAGCGATATCTTGAATCTACCAATAAATAAAGGAGGACTAGGCATTCTTGACACAAAAAAGCAAGGTTTAGCCCTCCGAACAAACATATACTCCAAATAAGTGAACAAGAAAACAACCACGAGTCATGCTTTATTCAAAACTATTATTTGGCGCACCATCTAGCTAAACACGCGCGAACAAACTACCCGCAATGGTTGTTTCTTACAAGAAACAACTTCCCCAAATCTTTAAACGAACTCCCATTTTACTATAAAGACGTCATTAAGAACATTAAGTGCGATGACAAAATTTTAGAAATTAAACCTAAAAGCGCAAAAAATATCCGCGCGTTTCTCACCAAAGCTGACGAAAACTTTAATTTAATAAAAATACAAAGGGCATGGGATACAATGCCACAAAAAAATCTTCCATGGCAAAAAATATGGGAGAAAAGCTTTGTATCTCACGCCATCGGTCCCAGCAAAAACACCCTCTGGAGAGCCTTAACTAACTCACTTCCGACTCTTGAAAAAACTCAGAGTTGGAGGAAAAACAGAGGCCGCGGAAACAATATTTGTAAATCATGCGGAGCAGTGGAAAAAACAATGCACCCTTTTATCAACTGCAAAAAGGCTAGGTCTGTGTGGAAGGCCTTTATACCAACGTACGAAAGACTTTTACCAACAAAAAAATTTAATACTGTCCATGCGATCTTTCTAACAAACATCGAGCACTTGTCAAAGAAAGACTACACTGCGAAAATAGCAATGACTCTGGCTCACTTAATAACGTCGCGGTTATGGTGGGCCAGAAACATGAAACTTAAGGAAAACAAAAATATACCCTCGGCAAGAATTGCAGAGAGGATCAAAAAAGATATTAGAAATATATGGAAAATAAACTATAACAAATACTTAAGAGAAAACAACGTGGAAAAATTCCACAACATGTTTTCTATAAACAATGCAATTAGCGATAAAAATAATCCGAATCTAACTCTTCTCTTATAATAAACGGTTTTCAACCAAACAATTAACATTATTTTTATTTCTAAACGAAAAGCATGTCCCCAGCAGCCCCTGTGGGTGCGACGGACATGCCTATATTTTATAAATGCGAGGCTTAATGGCCAGCACTATATATTATAAACAAGAAGAGAAAAACACGAACATGTCCTGCAAAGCCCGGTGGCAATGATGGATGTGTGTAATTTTTATAACAGCCTCGGGTAATAGCCAGGCATATTTATTTTAAACTCGTAAATATTTTGTTCTATTAACTATTATTAAAGTCCTGTTGTGGTTTCATTTCGATTTAATTTTTCGTTTTTCGACTTTTCGATTTTCGTTTTTTTTCTATAACCACAACAGTTTTAAATAAATAAATAGATTTTTGCTAAATTCCTATAAATAAATAATAAAGAAACAAAATACTGTCATAGAAAAGCAAAGAAAAAATAAATGATATCATTAAAAATCTTCTCCCCCCCCTTATTGTAAATAGTCCCCTGATGTAAATATTTATTAATGAAATATATGTAATTATTAAAAAAAAAAAAAAAAAAAGAAACGAGTTCCGTCAGGTTAATGTTTTTAGCAATATCATGTTCACTTGACAGAGTAGCTAATCCAGCAAGTCTTTCTTGCTGCATAGACGTTCTCAAAAATGTTTCTTAAAGCTATAACAGTGTTGGGGAAACAATCTGTTAGATTATTTTTTAATATAAAATTTAGTAAAGATATTGGCAATGTACACCTTGCAACTCGTCTTGAAATTGAATTCAATTCACTACATAGATCAACTGCATCGATAACTGTGGAGTCTCCATGTTGCAAAGCTTTCTCAAGATTCAAGCAATGTTCCATAACTTCTTTGCTAGTTATACTCTGTAAACTGTGAACATCATAAAGAAAACCAAACAAAGAACTTATTGTTTGCATAAGAGTAAATCTTTCTTCAACCGATTGTATTGCTGTGTCAAGAATTGCAAAGTAAAAGTTTATTTTGAATTTTTCTTTTGGATCTTGAGTAGGTTCGTCATCTCCTTCATAAGTAAATTGTTTATTCTTTCTTCTGATACGGGTTGATTTGGGTTCAAAAAGTGCAGGTATCTCTTAACTGACTGCAAGTTCAACTGCTTCTACTTGTATTTTCTTATACTCCATTTCATTTCTGCAATTTACAAGAAACTTCTTTATTTTTTAAGATAGTTTATGGCGCCATGCATATCTAATTCTTTTACCAGAAGTTGCTTAATAGTCATATTGATCTCAAACAACACGTCGTACCACACAACCAGAGAAACGACAAACTAAAACTAGAAATAGCGCTTGCAATAAACCGTACATCTACCCGTGTTGAATAACCAGATGCTCCTGTTAAATTTGTGTCGTTCGCAATCTCTGCCAGAGTATCGTAGATATCACCAAGTTGATAACGGAGAGGTTTTAAAGCATCACTTCGGCTTTCCCACCTTGTTTCACTCAGTGGTTTAACAGTGAAGTTAGAAACATGTCGTGTTAAAACATCCCAGCGACGAGTTGATGCAGAAAAGACTTTGCACCAGATCAATGAAGGCATTGCACCAGATCAAAGAAGGCTGTTGCTTCTAAGCAACATTTAACAGCATCATTAACAGCCAAATTCAATGTATGTGCACAGCAAGGAATAAACAATGCTTGGGGATTGACATCTAAAATTCTTCGTTAGACACCCTTATTTTTCTCCCTCATATTTCTGCCCTTGTCATATCCTTGACCGCGTAAGTTTTCAATAGATAAAGACATCTTGCCTAACTGCCTAATGATAGTTTCAGCCATAACAGCACCAGTTGTCTCCTTTAGAGGCACAAAATCTAAGAAATGTTCCTTCATAGATGCTGTTGCTGCAATGCCGTTTTCTGGATTTGAAATCACTTCCAAAAAGCAAATGATCATAGCCATTTGTTCAACATGATCCGCACCAGGTGTGCAATCTATAACTATTGAAAAGTAATTAGCATCACGAGCAGATGTTAGATTTTTTGTTTGATTGCATTGGATAAAAGATGACTCAATTCATTTTGTATGTCTTGGCCAAGGTAATGCACACGTGCTTCATTGTTTTTAATCTTTCGAAGATGCTCATCCATATGTGGGTCAAACAAAGGTAAAAATTCTACAAATTTCAGAAAATTTTCGTTATTAGCAGTATTCAGTTTCTCATGTGTTCCACGAAAAGCAAGATTTTGCATACCAAGAACTCTAACTAAAGCTATCAGCCGTTTCAAGATTTGCTGCCAATGCTGTTCTTCTTTTTTAACAAGACGCAAATGTTCGGCATCAATTGTTTTATTGTTTCGCAGTCGCAGCTCAAACTCTTTCCATGACTGAAAATTCGCTATCAATCAGTTAATTTGTTACTATACTACTTAGTAATTGCTATCGTAGAATATTTAATTAAAATTAGTTTTTTACTATTTCTGAATACACTCACCAGCAAAAACAATTTTCTCAAAAGTTAAACGTGCTAAAATTTTCTATAAATGAGTAATGAAAACTTAGCAATGTATTAATTGCTACAAAATTTCATTCTACATAAAAATTATAAAAAGAAAAAGGAAATCGCATCAAATAAAACAAAGTATTAAAGTTGATTCTTTAGTTTTATTTGACGAGATTTAAAAGAGTACTTTTTCAAATCTCCTAAATTGAATTCATAAAAAAGAAGTATATTAAAAAAATTAATGGTTTTAATACATTTATTTTTTATGTAGCAAGTTTTAGTGCCGCCCTAGAAAACTTGCCACCCTAGGCGGCCGCCTAGTTCGCCTAGTGGTTAAACCGGCCCTGGTTACAATGTCATGTCTCTGGGTGCGGATTCACAACACTTTCGTAAGTCCAAAATTTGCTTAAAGTTTTGCTTAAGTTCAAAGTTACGTTAAATGGTATTCACAAACCTTGCGTAAACAAAAACAAAATTCCGAAAAAAAAATTTACGAAAAAAAGTTTTTACTTAAGTTATTACTTACGCAAAATGTCTAAAAAACGGTATTCACAACATTTTCCTAAAAAGTGCTAAGCAAACTTTACGCAAGAAAAGTTACGTCTGCTATTTTCTGACTCAAGTTTGGCGTAACTTAAAATCATCCTATAACATTTAAAAATGGCGTTTTTATTATTATAAAACATTTCAGATTTTGTTTGTTATTGCCAATTAAATATAATTTTATCTTAATTTTATAGTGCTATACGTGAAGTTATTTATTTAAATAATACAATTATAGTTGCTTTTTTTTAACAACAACAACAATAGCAGTATACTTACCAAAAATTTAGATGTACTATATAAACTTGTTCTATAAAACTTGTTTTCACCTTAAATTTAAGGTTAAAAAAATATACACACAATCTATATAATGAATGGTTCACTCTCTCACAGCCTAGCTAAAACGAGGAGAGCGACCATAGTACGGATGTATCATATAGTTTTGCAGTATGTCAATAACTTATTAAATAAGTTAAGTTAACTTAACAACTAGTTATTGTCATACATCAAAACAATATGATGTATCCATACTATATTAACTTATGGTTGTATCTATACTATACTATCTATACTATATTATACAAAAATATATACAATAATATTATTGAAGTATATACTTTAACTTGCATAACTAGCATAAAGAGAGAGAGAGTGTCTCTCTCTCACTCTCTCTGTATGAAAGAAAAAATATTTGTGCTAATATAGATACAATATTCACAAAAATATGTAATCAATTCATTAGTTTTTCAAATATCTATTTTTTTTTATTTATAAATGTGAACAAGACTATTTCAAAATATAATAATGCTAAAATTATCTCTGAGTAATCAGGCAATTGAAGTAAAAAAGTATTATAACCTAAATATTAAACTTACTTTGAATAATGATGCTATGTTTTTCGATAATTTCAGTTATTCAAAGGTATTAACAGTATTAAGATTATTTTGAATAATAATGCTCTGCTTTTATTTATTTCAATTATCAGGTAATATTATTAATATTTATGGATAATTTAAATTATTAAAAAAAAAGAGCATTGTTTTTTAAAGCGTAATTTCTTGGTAAATAATATTGTTATTTGCGAATAATAAACATATTCTGTAATAGTTTTAATTGCTTTGGTAGATCTTTTTTTTTGTATTTCTATATGAAATCTCATTGTCGTAGTTTGTGATTGCAAAGAGCAGAAATTCCATAAAAAGTTCCTTGATCCACCAGCTAGTCCAAATGGAGTGATAGCGCTTTTCACAATTCAGTAAAGTTATTATCTGTTGCTGTTGAAAATAGTATTACAACTCTTGAGATGACAGCATATTGTTCACACTGGTTGTAGCTATTAGATTGCACTGTATTTTGTGGCTTGAAAATCTACTACAATACTTGTTGTTGTGATTTAATCAATACTTGCTCTGTCAAAGAGTCAAACTTTTTTATACTGCACGTACCTGATTCACAGAATTAACTTAACGCTATCCATCAAATATAAAAATCATGTTATTATTCGTGCAAATATGATACAAATATGATCAATCTAAAATATCACTGAAAAAAAACTTACAAAAAACAAGTGGGTTTTAATTCAAACTCAACTTTTATTAACTAATACAATTGAAACATTTTCCATAACATATTATGAAAAATACAATGTATTTTTCATAATATGTGTATGGAAAAGTTGCTGAACTTTTGCTTATGTTTTCAAAATGTTCCTTATATTTCTGACAATAGAAACTTTGTTTATAAATAGTTTTAAATATACTAGAATGCAATCAAATGTATTTATTGATTTTATTGAAGTAAGTTCTTTATTTAATGAAACTGTCATTCCCTATTGCAAATAAAAGTGTTTTTGATTCAAGTCAATTGTATGATAAAACAAGACCACTGAAAAGAAAATTTAACAATTATCATGATTTTTTTTTATACCCTTGGGTATGAGAAGTAAAAATGTAAACAAGAAGTTAAAAATAAAACAGTTAAAAATAAAACACTTTAGTTTAGCACTTCTATTTTTTTATGAACGTGAAATTTTTGCTAAACCAAAGTATTTTGTTTTAACTTCCTGAAGCAATCCAAGACAAGTTGCATGATTTGATCAGGTGTGAACCCAGATCTTTTTTGGTACTATAGGACCGGTATGGGCGCCAAAACAATGCCTCAAAATATTAATTTTATGTTGTTTTTCTTATTCTTTTTATTTTAAAAATAGAAAAAAAAGTTCTTTTAAATGCTTGTTTTCTGTATATTTTAGCTAGTTTATTTAGCCAGTAATGTTTACAAATGAGATTCGCGGCAGGTTTCGAGTTAGGGTTAAATAAAACCAATGGGCATCATACAGGAAGCCAAATAATTATCTTATATAAGCCTAGGATAATACAATTTATATTACCCATTTGGATTTGAACAAATATGCCCGAATTATTTCTTAATGAGTGCTTGTAATGTTTGTATTTAAAATAATAGATGTGTAGCATTTTGTTAATAATCGATATCTCATTTAAAAAACAAACCGACTCTTATTTGTTTCATTTTTAATCCAATTATTAATTTATTTGATTAATTTGCTTATAGATACTCAAAATAGATTGAAAGAATGTTTATGCTATATATGCTATTACTTTTAAAAGTAATTGCACGTATATGCTATACTGGGCTATTCAAATAATACTAAACATTTTTTTGCTGTTTTTAGACTCCCTTCTTTGTATATGCAACATTTTAAACAATCTCTCCCCGCCCTACTTGTGACGTGACATTATTTTTAAACAAATATATCTTTGAGTTTGTACTTTTATGCTAAAGGTTTACTATTCCGCTGTGATTAGAATTTAAAATTTAAAAATTTTGTCAAGTCACACTGTGGCTAACCACCCACTCTCCCATGTGGTATTTGGTGACACTTTTAAACACCTCCACCCTATATAAAAATGTCACATATTATTTGAATAGCCCCTACATGGTTTTACTTCATTTTTAAATATAGCAACAACAAAAAAAATAATTGTAAGTAAATTTAAGCCCTGACTTTAAAAAAGAAACATTCACTGTTTTTTTGCATTACCCTGTGTGTCTTAATAAAAAAAAGAATTAGTCATACTAACTACTTCCTTTATACAAATAGTTATAAAATATTTGTCTTAAATTTTGGGTAAGTTTTTGCCTAAGTTTTGTCTAAGTTTTGCGTAACTCAAACGCAACCTTAACTTTACGCAAATGCTGCTAAAAAGTTGTCAATACCAAATAGTTACGCAAAAAATATTTTGCGTAAGTTTTTCGTAACTTTTACTCAGCGACGCAAGAGTTACGCAAAAATTGTGAATCCGCACCCTGTAACATAAAAATAACGGGCATTTTGCATTCAATGTTATGTTACAGTGTTACGTATTGTTAGGTAAAATGTTACGTAAAAATAACGGACATTTTGCACGAAACGTAACGAATCTCATTTACGTTACAATACGTAACGTAACTTTAAAATGTTATAGGGGAAAGTTAAAATATCTTATTTCTCAGAAGTAACATAATTCTCTATTAAAAACCACTTAACTATCATACTTCAAAGCTAACCAATCAATTCACATTCATTTTGTGTTTAATAAGCAATTTATTTGATTAATAAAAAAATAGCTCGCACAAAAACCAAAAGCTCTTGTAAAATGCTCATTAGAAAGGCTCATTAAATGGCTTGCCATGTTTGTTTTAAGAGAGGTTCTCTCAACTCTCACGCTCATTTACTTCCTCTGAGGCATGTACAACTATATATTTCAACCAAGATAAAAGAAAGTTACTTTTTGATTGCGCAGAACAGGCATCTAATCTTAAACAGGATCTCTCCACTGCAACAGCATAGAGCATGCAGCAGTAGGTTTTTTTAACCCAAGCAAACCTTTATACTTAACCATTATCACAATAACCAAAAGGTATATAATAGAATGGAGGTAAAACAAAAACGAAAATCATTAAAAAGTCATAGTACAGTCTTCGTTTTATAATAACTATACAACAATTACACAATTATACAACAATTATACAAGCTGGAATAATTATTTTCAAGCAGCAAATCATAATGGCGCCTTTGGTTTGAAAAAGGAAAATATTGAAATGTAGTTTGTAAGCTTTGTAAGCTGTAATTGAAATGGATTACTCTCTTAAAAGTTGACTTCTAACTATCAAGTAGTAATCACAACAAAAATCATGATCTACGTAAAGTTGTTTTTTAAATACCTTGATGCTAGGTATAAATATCAAAGTTTTAGAGAATCTCCATCACTTGGTTAAACCTTATCTTTTACTGCCCCATTTAGTATAGGTTTGTTACTTTCTTAAAGAATGTTTTTTGGGCATGGAACATATTATATCTCTCCAGAACTTTATTTTGTGTCGAAGTATTTTTGCTGAATTTTAAAACGAATTATTATATTTTAAATATAAAGATATAAAATACGTTTTTGTAAATCCGGCAAAAATACTACCAATTCTTATTATCGTTTATTAATTCAGTTTTAATCTAGCAATTTATTATTAATCGTTCAAGAATAAATTGAATCAATTCTAATCTAGAAATTATATATTAATTTCTAAATTTATTATAAATTATATATTAATTTCTAAATTTATAAAATTTAATATTAGAGGTTTAAAAGCACAACATTAAAAAAATAACAATAAACACTAAATATTGTTTACGAATTTATCAAATTATTATCTTTTATTTGCAATGCTTCAATTGCTTGTGATGTTTTAAAACAATATTATTGAATAATTTTTGATAAAATTGGAATGTGATTGGTTAACTTCAAAGTATGATAATTATGCAGTGTTTAATAGAAAATTATATTACTACTAAGAATTTTCCTTGAGAAATAACATACTTTAACTTTGTTTTCCCTCCAGTTTTATTTGGAAGCATTGATGTTTCCAAATAAAAGAATGACAACAATCTCATTGAGTAGCAACACTTCCAAAAGAGTTTTCTAATTTTAAACAAGTTTGTTTTTAACAAAGCTGCAATTAACCACTAGGTACATTGGATTTAACTAGAATGTAAAGAAGAGAAAAAAATTAAGTCTTTTAAAAAATTAAAAAAAACATTGATACTAAAAAACTTGATAAAAAAAGTTTATTTGAGCATGAAGGAGCAGTTACAGCACAAGATGTTGAGTTTTGGTTGATAAAACAAGAGAAAACTTTAATGAATAGCAACCATAATAAAACTTGGTGAAAAGAAAAAGTGATGTGATCTTATGAAAAGAAAAGAGAACATCCTTATAAGAACCAGCTAAAAAGTTATCTGACTCGGTGAAACTACTACTAATATGACTGCAGTATTCTATTCAAGGTAGAATAAGAAGTTTACAGCAGTAAATAATAGAATCCGGAGGGAAAAAAAATGCAATCATTATAGTAGAGGAAACTTTAAGAGAAACTAATTTGTATTGGAATGGATATTTGATTTTTATGTGTGTTCTGTAGTAAAACATAACCCTAGAAGATATTAAGTGGAGGACTAAAAAAGAATGTTGCCATTAATCACAATAGGAATATCAATGTTATTGCAATAATGGTCATTAGGAAAAACTAAGTTTTGTTTATTTTCGCAATAGAATTTAATATAAAAACAAAATTTAAGAGATAATATAGATGAATTAAAAATTAGTTGTTCAGACCTTTAAACATTTTAATAACTATGAAAAAATAATTAAAGTATTAACAGAAGAACAGAAAAAAACAGAAGAACTTTAAAAAAAAGATTAATTTGTTGTTAACACAAGCTATACACAAAGCAAAAAATAAATTTATGTAATGAAAAAATGAATTTATGCAATGAAAATTTTAATCATAACTGTTATTTTTTAAGCAAGTAGTATAAATAAACACACTTTTTACATGGGTAGGCATTATTTCTATGCATTTATAACTAATTTTATTTTAGCTGTACGCAGGCCCACTGAGAGGGGGGTACAGGCGGTGCACTGCTCCAGGGCCCATAGAACAATTGGGGCCCATTAACCTAAGCTTTTTTTTAAAATAGTTACAATAATTATTACAAAAATTTATTAGTGACATACTTAAAAAACACATATTTTGCACATTTAGAAAAAGATATTCATACACTTAAAAGATCGGCATATTTTGGTCCCACTGAAAGTTTCTAAAGAGAATTTAACTAGAGCTTGACAGCTAGAAACTAACTAGTCGCTGTCTGCAGTAATCTAGCTCGAATCTAAGTTGAAATATCTCCGTACTTTCCTCTATTTATTCTCGTTATTTTCCCATTATTAATTGTAACTTATAATTTCTATTTAGAATTTAGCATTCTATTCTATTCTATTTAGTATTTAGAATTTTAGTTAGATTCTCTTTAGAATTTTTCAGTCGGGTCTTTTTCAAGTTTTCTTTCATGCAGACTTAATTGAAAGTACATTCCTATTGTTCCTATAAGTTCAATACGCAGCTGATAAATTGTAGTCTTTTCTCCTTTTCAATTTAAAAGTACATTCAAGGTTTTGCTAATAATTATTTTCTTCCAATATTGTGTTGTGTTACTGCTTTTTGATATTGCTATCGGTAACAATTTTTATTTATAATAATTAATCAAAACCTTGATTAAATTAGGTAATAATTATAATTGACTTATTTTACTGTTAATAAATAACCTGTAAAGCAATATTATAAAGTTTTATAATTAATTGCATATTTTTGGAATACTCTATACTTCTTTATATTTTGTATTTAATAGCATAACATTTTTACAATTTTAATTTTAGAAATTATTATAAACGATGCTGCTCTTCACAAGTCAGGATGTCAAAAAAGGAAAGAAAGACAAAAACATATTATGAATAAAAAAAAGGGTATGCGGACACTTTTCAACGTTGGAGTCACTGCATCAAATCTCAATGATAATGAACAAGAGGACACTGTTTCGGGGATCCTCCCAGCGAATTGGAGATGTAGATAATGGCAACTTTTTGGGTCTTATGGAGTTACTTTCACATTGGGACCCTATACTTAAAAAGCATGTATTATCAGTGGAAGAATCTCAGCGAAAAGACTTCAAGTTCATTATCTATCAGCTGATACTCAAAATGAATTCATTGCAGAATGCTCAGAATTGGTGCGACAGCATATTTTACAAGAAAGAAGATCTGCTAAGTATTTCGCAATAATGGTCGATGCAACACTAGATTCGTCACATACAGAGCAAACAACATTCATATTACGATATATAATATTAAAAGATTTACAATATGAAATTGTTGAACGATTTCTACCATATGTAGATTGCAACAATAAAACTGGGGATGAAATATCTCAAATGGTAGTGGAAACATTTCAACATAACTCCATTCCTCTCCCAGATTGCAGGGCACAAGCATATGACAATGGATCAAATATGGTTGGAATATACAATGGTGTGCAAGCCAAAATACTTCAGTTATGTCCATTAGCACTATTTTCCCCTTGTGGATGTCACACACTTAATCTTGTGGGAAATGATCCGGCAGAATGTATTACTGAAACTGTAACATTTTTTGGAACGATTCAAACAGTATATAATTTGTTCAGCTCAAGTCCAAAACGATGGGAGATATTATCAAAACACATCAATTGCTCACTAAAAGGAATGTCACATACAAGGTGGTCAGATTGTGTTAAAAGTGTCAAACCTTTTGCAGCACAACTTTCTGGGATTAAATTGTCATTGGAAGAGCTTTTAGAATTAAATTTGACTTCTAAAATTAGAGCTGAAGTAGAAGGTGCCTTTTATTATATTAATTCATTTTCCTGCATAATAATGTCATCAATATGGTACAAAACTCTTGTTTCGATTGATTTTTGCAACAAAGTTATTCAAGCAAGAAATGCAACTTTAGATGTGGAAGTGGACAACATAAACCACTTACTGAGACAACTTCTTGAGCTTCGGAATAAATGGAAAGATATCTGGTCAGAATCAAAGAATATTGCAATAAATTTGGATATAGAAGTCAAACTATCAAGAGGACGTGGTGGTGCAAATCGCAAGAGCCAGAGTTATTGGCGAGCCAGAGGATCAAGGGTTCACAGATTTAAATGAAGATGAGACTATGGAGGAATCATGCTTTAGAAGATTTGTTTTCTATGTGGTATTAGATAGTATTATTGGTGGCCTTACTTTAAGATTCAAAGCAGCACAGAGCATTTCAGATAAGTTTAGCTTCATGTGGAATTATCTCAATATTGATTTGGATATATTGGAAACGAAAGCAAAGTTATTAAGTGAAGAGTATTCAGCAGATGTTAGCGAAGATATTGTAATGGAATAAAAACATTTAAAATCTAAACATTATGCAAATTTTGGATCGAATCAATTAAGCCCCTTTGAACTCCTAAATTCGATTAGTCGAACTAATTTACATGGCCTATTTCCAAATATTTGTGTATGCTTGAGAACATTCTTAACAATTCCTGCTACAGTTGCATCCGCCAAACGCTCATTCAGCAAACGAAAACTGATTAAAAACTTTTTAAGAACTACAAGGACGGTTAGTAGATTTGGCAATGTTGAGTCTCGAATCTTCAATATCTAGGTCAATTGATTTTGACAAAGTTATTCGAAATTTCGCTTCAAAAAAGCAAGAAAAGCACCTTTGTTTTGTAAATAAACTATTCTTGGAATAAACTATTTGTTAAAATTCTGTTTTTATTAGTACTTGTATATTTGTTGAGATTGATTATTGTATTATTGAACATGGTTGAAACGTAACAAATAGTCTGATATTTTATTTCAGAAATATCCTTTAACCCAATAATGAAAGAAAAGCTAATTACATAAAAAAACAAAACAATAATTAAAAACGGGTAATAATTATTCTTTAAATAATATTCTTTAGTAAATGAAATAATTGTAGCTAGAAATAAAACTGTAATGCAAGATTGCATCCTCATTGTGAACAATTGCCGATTTCAATAACCAATGTGAAATTAAACCACAATTGTTTCAGCAAAAGCATACAGTAATAGTTTAAAATATTAGAATTATGGGGAAGGGGCCCAAAAATATCTCTTCCACCGTTTAAAATTATGGCTCTCGGCGGGTCTGGTTGTACGTGCGTACAACAAATGTTTTCTTAGTTATACTCGCGTATTTAAACATAAGTTATTATTAATTAGGGGAAAGGCGCCTATGATGGCATAGCGCCTATGATGGCATACCGGTCATATTTCCATTAAAATTGGTTTTGGTAAAAAAATGATTAGACCTACATGACTATATTGACTTTACATTAGTTTTAGTGAAAAAACGTCCCTTTTGCACAAATATTGTTTTTATAATCAACAAAAATCGATTTTGGGATGTGCTGTTGTAGTTTTATTTCCTTCATATATTTAAGATTGTAATTTTACTATTAACTGTGCAGAAATGAAATTTTCATGCATTTTCTATTCAAGTTTTGTGCATTTAGTGGAATAGTTACTTTAATTTTATCTTTTGAACAAAGCAGACACAGCTTGTTTTAATGAAAATGATGAATTTTACCCATGATGGCATACTGACGAGTTGGGGGTGTTGAAATATTGACGAGTTGGGAAAACCTTTTTTTTTATAAGAAAAACTTATTTTTAAGTAAAGTTAAAAGAAAGCGATGCTCCAAAATTTTTTTTTGGTCCAAAAAATACGTAAAACGCAATATATCCTATGCGCATGCGCAAAATTTTACAATGCTGGTGTGTAGCATGAAATGGTAAATTAGGATGGTTTCAAGTAATTTTTTGGCATTTCTGAGGGAAGACTCTAAGGTTAAATGAAATCATTAAGTTACCCTCGATCCTTACTAACCCCATCCTCCCCTATACCATCATAGGAGCAGTGGTTGCCTATGATGGCATACTTGTGCTTTTTTTTACAATAAGAATAACTTATAAAAAAATAAAACTGATGAAAACTCCCAGGGTAATTATTATTCTAGGTGTAACAAGGAATGTATCCATATCAAAACTTTTATTATTGGTCTTCAGGATACTGAATAATGAAGCTTCAAAGTTAAGTATGCCATCATAGGCGCCTTTTCCCTATTTTAATGATTTCACTTTACATTTTTTTTTAATTTAACCTAAAAATTTTCTTATACAAGTTAAATAAGCTTATAAACCCAATTTAAATAAATAATAAAATACTTTTCTTTTCAAGTTAAAAATTTTTAAAAGAATGCCTGCCCAAATCTAAACCCTCAGTAGATGTATGTACACTCCACTGTGTCTATCCCTATTTAAGTCAGTCGATGCATATCCACGATACTGCACATATGGCTATTTAAGTCTGTCAATGTCTGTCAATTTATAAAAACTCCACCGTGCCTATCAAAAATAATAAACTATAAATAAACAACAATAGTTGTTAAAAAACA
>NC_088930.1:36035000-36067500 GCF_038396675.1 Hydra vulgaris
TTCGAAAAGAATTGATGTTGTTCATTGTTTAAAATAGAAAATTTAAATAATCGTTTGTTTGTTGTTGGTTGTTTGTATTTTTCTAATTTTTATAGCCTGTTTTCATTTTTTAGAAGAAGTTTATAACTAAAATTTCTTTTTTAGTAAACTGTTTCAGTTTTGTTGTTAGTCTTTTTAGAACATTTTAATCAAGTATTGTTTTATTTTCTGGAGCAGTTAAGAGGAGCTGATGGTTTTTTTAGTAAGTTCAATTCATTTTCTTATTTATAGATTAAGATTATTTTTTGTAGAAAGAATAATGAGTATAAAATTTTATTTATGTGTTTAATATGAAAAGTTAAATAGAATAAGATTGTTGTTTGTGGTCATGTAAGTTTATATACATAAGTTTGCGTTTATTTCAATCTATTTTATATTGCTCTATATCTATATGTATATTTTATATTCTTAGGAATAATAAAGAATAGAAAAATAAAAAGAAATTCTTCTGGAATTAGTCAAAAGAATGTTGTGTTATGCTTCATTTTAAGGTATCTGAATATGTATTTATTTGAAATTTATAATTTTGTTCTTTAATGGTTTCATCTTTTTCATTACAATGTTGTAAATTGTAGTCTGCATTCTTTGTTACATTAAAAATAATTAATCCTAATAAATGTCGTTTTATAGCTGTTAAAGGTTTGCAACTCCAAGCATATATATATATATATATATATATGTATGCTTGGAGTTGCAGCAGCGTCATATTTTGTGTGCAAGGGGGGAGGGAGGGGATTTACAAACCCGCGTTAATAACTAGAGATGGGAATCGAACCCTTTTTTTAAAGTTCGGGTCCGGTTCGCTTATATCTAATGTTCGAGTTCGGTTCAGTTCGGTCTTAAGCACAGTTCGGGTTCGGTTCGGTTCGGTATCAACACAACTGTTTTTTTATTAGTTACAAAGCTTTACATCCACAATGATAAAACACAAATAAATTTAAGTAATATTAAGTAGTTAAAGCATTGCAAATAACTTGAATAATAAAAAGTTCAAAAAACAATGCAGTTGCTAATAGCTGCAGTTAAAGTGCACAAAACATTAAAGCAGTAACTTTCTGAACACAGATAACGGTAGCTTAAGTAGCCTACTGTCAGTCTCGTAATCAGGGCTGCATGTTGTATTTGAGAAATATCAGCATTTCCGATGTTTCTGGGTTTAAGCGAGCCCTGCGCTCACTCATCGTCACCCCACACACTGAAAACACTCTTTCACTGGCAGTACTTGTAGCAGGAATAGCCAACAGCTTTCTACCATTCAATGCCATTGTCGGAAGCTTATGTTCACGGTCATTGTCTTTCCAGAATTGCAATGCATCACACGCTGTCACGGGCAGTGCCAAGTATTTGTCAAGTTCATGTCTTGTGTCATTACTGTCGGCGTTAGACAATGGAGTGGCAACTGTTTTTAAGTCTGCCAGCAAATCATACGATTCAAGATCAGCTTTATTCTTCTTTGCAGGAGGCAGCTGATCTGAATGACTGCATTCACTAAAGCTGTCTATATATGTATTGCCTGGGTCCTTTCGTATCACCTGATTTGGTGAAGAAGAAATAATTTTGTCCACCATACTACGCATTTCTGAATAAACAAAATTGCGATCGTCTGTGTTGACAAAAGCCAAGTATTTGTAAGAAGGAACAATAAGTGTTGATAGCTTGTGTAAAGGATGAATAACATACTTTTCATTCAAACTGGACAGGAAAACTGCCTTCAAATCACGCATACTGTCGCTGTCTGAACCATTGATCTTACAGACTGATCGAAGATAAAAAAGCATTGGCCATACATCAGGGGACGTCGGCACATTGTCATGTGACAATTGTACAGTAGCCTTGTGAAAGAGATGCAAAAATTCTACGACGTCATGCAACAATTTTTCATTAACGTTGTTCAGTTGCTCAAGTTTGTCAAACTGCTTTGAATCAGCAAGAATTGACTTGACATGATCTAACTGGTATGACAGTGATTGCAAAAGAAAAAATTGACTGTTCCAACGAGTCGCAACATCCTGTTTGAGAGTGTGATTTAGTTCCTGGTTTTTCCCACTATGTTTAAAGTAGCCCACCATTTCCTTTGAAGTCTTGATTATTTCATGAACTAAATTAGCACCAGGGGATTTCAAAGCTTTTTCAACAGCTAAATTAAGATTATGATCTGCACAACTAAGTCTAACATCGTTTCGATAAGCCGACTTCATATTACTCCCATTATCAGTCACAAATACCAAATTGTCACTTTTTATAGTCTGAGGGAAAAGTTTTTTAAGTATTTCAGTTGTCTTTGCCTTTACAGCAATGCCAGTCTTAGACTCACTAAACTCAAACAATCCAACACACTTACTTATAAGGCAATAACTGCTGTTAATGTAATGTGCTGTAAAAGTTTGATAAGAGTATTTTAGAATGTCATCGGTCTAGTGATCAGTTGTTAATGCGATATGAGTAACCCCAGCAAGTTCTTCTTTCAGCTTTCGAACACATTCGTTGTAGAACTTTGGTAGTAGTGTCTTAGACAGCGTTGTTCGATCACACAAAATATCCTTAAGTTTCACTGATCCATACTTCGATCCAATATCAATCATTGTTTGAGCAAAGTGACGGAACCCATCATCCTGAACACACAAGAATGGCTGAATGTCTTTTGCAATCATGTAAAGGGCTGCACTTTGAGCATATTCACAAATGTGTTATGGAACCTGTAAAGTATAAAGCAATAAACAATAGACATTAAACACATAGCAATACATAATGGCCTTTTTTTTTTGTACTACAAAAAACATTGTATTTCTAAAATATTGCTAACAACTTGTAACAAATATATTTGCTATCAATGGTAGCAAGTGAAAAGTTAAAACAGTAAATAGGAAAAAGCAAGATCCGCAAACTATATTTATTAACCTCTGTCTTTTTAGGTAAAAAGCTTGTCATTTTTAATTGTCCAGGTTCTGAACTGATCTTATTGATGTGTGATGTATTATGTCTTTGTAAAGTTGTAGTATGACCAACTGGCACTGACAACCATAATCCACACTGCTTACAAACGGCAAACTCCTTGACAACCTGTTGATCATAACGTGATTACTCACAGTTATACAAAAATCAAATAAAATGTATTATAACTAAGGTCAATTGACTCTATTTAGCATTTGATATTCAATTAATTATCAAACCTGAATGCTGCTCAGTTTGGCATTGTGTGCATAATGCAATGCCTGAGAGATGCAGGTGATTATTGATTTATTGAAATATTTATAAAATTAAATAATTTTATATGCAGTAAGTATAGCTACAAACCTCATCCCCAACTTCAACGCAACGGAAGCGTGTCCAGCATTCACTCTTTGTCCATGATGCAGGTACTAAGCGAGCCGCTCCGTCTGTTATCAGTTTCTCCAACACTTTTTTAGTCCATTTACGAGTTAATTTACTGTTACTCATTATTACTACAATATTATGTAACTATTGCAATCATTAATTACTAAGATATGAATAAAAACTCAGAACATTAACAACACCTCAATATTGCAAATGTTTAGAAACAACATTTCCATTTTGGTTGGTAATGTTATGAATACATAATAATTCTAACCTCGCGATAAGTCTACAGACTTATCGCGAGGTTAGAATTATTTTGTTCTATTTCCCATTTTAAACGTTGGGAGATTTTCATTCTCAACCTTTAAAACTAGATTATTCTACTTTTTATTAAAAAAATATAGTTAGTGTTTATAATTTCTATTATCAATTTTTGTTGTCTTTAGTATCTTTTTTTTTTTTTTTTTTTTTTTTTGTTTTTTTTTTTTTAATTTTTATTATATATTTTGTTGTCATTACTATTGCTTATTGTTATTTCTATAAATATTTACATTACTATTATTAACTACTTTTAACTATTACTACTAATATTAATATTGTTATCATTATTATTATTATTATTATTTTTGTTATTATTGTTATTATTATTAAATATATTACTATTATTATTATTGTTATCGTTGTTATTATTATTATTATTACTAAGATTAATTGTATATAAATAAACTATTTTTTAAGGTATTTACTTGAGATTAGTATTTCAATACTATTTGTAAATAGCCGTGAAAATTTATTTTCAGAATATATATGATTGATTGATTGATTGATTGAGAAAATTTTTCATTTTTTTCTAAAAGTAAAAATTACTTAAAATTTTAGCTAGTTTTTAAAGAAATAATAACTTATGCTTTAAATAATTTTGATTTAAACAAATTTAAAAAAAAAAGAAGAAATTTAAAAATTAAAATATATTTTAAAAGTAATTATTAATTACTAAAATTACTAACTCATTTTCTTCCAACACTTAATATGAGAGATAGAACAAAATAATTCTAAACTCGTGGTATGTTATACATTAGGTAATGAATTGTGTTATGTATGTTACACATTAGGTAATGTAGCATGTTATGTATTGTAGTGATGTGCGAATTGCAAGTGCGATGTGCAAAATTTTCACTTTTTCAAGCCTCTATTTAGCTTGGTTAGGGCAAGAACAGTTGGTTTGATTCAGTTCGTTCACAACAGTTTTAAAGTTCGGGTTCGGTTCGGTTTAGTAACAACTAAAGTTCGGGTTCGGTTCGGTTCTGTCGTAGATAAGGTTCTAGTTCGGTTCGTTCGGTTCGGGTTCGGTTCGTTTCCCATCTCTATTAATAACCTGTTTTGTACATAACGCATTTATAAGTTTTATTATGCATTTTGTTCAATGTTTTCTCCCAACACATGAACTATGACGCTGTCCGCGACTCCAAGGATATATGTATGTATATATATGTATGTATGTATGTATGTATGTATATATATATATATATATATATATATATATATATATATATATATATATATATATATATATATATATATATATATTTTATTAGAAACACTTAACTGTTTCTAATAAAAAAGGATATTTGTTTATTTTCTAAATTTTTTTTATTAGAAACAAAATAAATTTTGACTTTTTTTTATAAGTCTTTGCTAATATGGTTGCAGGTTTTTCTTAACTTTAATTAAATAAACTTAAGAAAAAGTAATACAAGTGTATTACTTTTGATGATGGCAAATTAATTTTATTTTGCATTTATTTAGTTTCTTTATTTTATAATTTTTCGAATAAGATTTTTTTAGTTATTTATTAAGTTTTTTTATTTTATTGCTAACTGTAGAGTAGGAAAACAAAGAAATAATTAGTGTTGCTTTGATAAATATGTTTAATGATAATGATGAAATTGAAATGGATGATAGGCTAGATGAAGTTATGTATTTACAAGACGATGTAAGTGCTATAAGGCATGTTGAAAATAATCGAAGACGAAATGAAAGAAATAGACTTAGGCGAGATGAAATTAATCATTTACAAAATGAAAGAAATAGGCTAAATCGAGTTGAAGTTAATCTTTGCCAAAATGTAAGAAGATCTGTTCGACAAGGACGAATGTATTCTATAGCAAGAAGTAATGCTATTCCAGATTATAATTATTTAGGAGAAATGAATCAAATTTGTCAGCACTGTGGTGCTAAGAAATTTCCAGATGAAACACATTTTCTATGTTGCCATAATGGTAAGGTAGCTTTACCTCCACTTTCACAATTTACACAAGTTTTACAGGATTTATTTACAGGGAATTATGCAGATCGTTATGCTAATGTTAATTTTTTTAAACATATTCGAAATTATAATGCCTGTCTTTCCTGGAGGCCCATGATTTATTGGTTGAACTGTAGTTCAACCAATAAATCATGGGCCTCCAGGTTTTAAAATATGTGGCCAGATTTATCATCGTGTAGGTAATCTTAGTCCAGATCAAGATATTCCACCAATATATTCTCAACTATATATATATATATATGATCCACTTGCAGCAGTAAATTTTAGAATGCAACAACGTGGTAATGATCTTTGTTTACGTGATTTAATGTTTATTGCAAACTATAATTACTGAACAAAGTCCATTTGCTCTTGCATTTAAAAATATGGCTGAAGTAGAAGATAAAGAAATTCATCAAGCGGCTATAGAAGGTCGTCAAGCTTCTGTTGTAAAAATGTCTTTACTTGAAGGGGGTGATAGGCGTTGCTATAATCTACCTTCACACGATGAAGTTGCAGTTGTATTTGTTGGCGAAGATGGTGCTCCCCCAACTTCCAGGGAAGTTGTTATTTACCCAAGAGGTCATCCTTTAAAAATTGTATCAAGTATGTCAGCCAACTTAGATCCTATGGTTTACCTCTCTTTTTCCCAAGAGGTGATGCTGGTTGGCATAATCAGTTAGTGCATAACCCTGAGCGTGCCACACTGGTTAGAAATCATGTTACACTATCTCAGTTCTACAATTATAGACTTTTTGTTCGGCAATTTTTCTGTTCATTATTTTATGGCAAGAAACTATTTTAGCAATATGCTGTAGATGCATATGTAAAAATTGAAGGCCAGCGTCTTGCTTTTGTCAGAAATAATCAAAATAAACTGAGAAGCGAGCAGTATGATGCCTTACATGAACATGTTAACAAAATTGCGAACGAACGTAATGTTAGACCAGGGCGAGTAGTTATTTTGCCATCATCTTATGTAGGAAGTCCTAGAGCTTTAAAAGAAAATTTTGAAGATGCTATGGCAAGTATCAAAAAGTATGGTAAACCAGATCTTTTTATTACTTTTACTTGCAACCCAAAATGGCGTGAAATAACAGAATATTTATATCCAGGTCAGACTGCAAAGGATAGACCTGATTTGGTCACTCGAGTATTTAAACTCAAGTTAAATAACCTCCTCAATGATATATTCAAACATGGTGTATTAGGCAAAGTTGTAACGCATGTTCAGGTGATTGAGTTTCAAAAGCGTGGTTTGCCGCATGCCCACATTTTACTTCATTTAGCCAATGATGATAAACTTGAAACAGCACAGGATATCAGTAATTTAATATGTGCAGAAATTCCAGATCCGGTTGTTAATCATAAACTTTATGATATTATTAAAACTTGCATGATTCACAGCCCATGTGAGATACTGAATCCTAATTCTCCCTGTATAAAAGATGGAGTGTGCAGCAAAAATTATCCTAAAGAATTTAATGCCGACGCAGTAGCCGTTCACAATGGTTATCCACAATATAGACGTTGTGATGATGGGTTAGTTATCAATATTAAAGGCAACAATGTAGATAACCGTTGGGTGGTACCTTACAATCCTTGGTTATCTAAAAAATATCAAGCCCACATTAATGTTGAAGCTTGCATGTCTGTAAAGGCTGTTAAATATTTATGTATGTACAAATACATACACAAAAGGCATGATTGTGCGAATGTTTTGATAAATGAACAGGTTAATCACAATGAAGTAAATACTTTTTTAGATTGTCGTTATGTTAGTGCACCTGAGGCACTGTGGCGAATATTTAAGTATCCTTTAAGCCAAATGTCACACACTATTATCCGTATTAAGGTTCATCTTCCTGAGAATCAGGTTGCGTATTTTAGAGAAGGAGAAGAACAAGTGGCTTTAGATCACGCTGCCTAACGCGATTCACACCTTACGGCATGGTTTAAATTAAGTTCTGAAAATGAAGGAGCGCATCGCTATTCATATGTGGACATTCCGTATCACATTGTATTTGATGATAAACATTGTAAATGGAAGGTTAGACAAAGAGGTGGAAATAAGGTGATAGTAAGAAAGTATAAAGTTAGTCCAACAGGATAATTATTTTTTCTTAGATTGTTACTTTTGCAGGCAAAAGGAGCAACATCTTTGGCGGATTTGCGTACTGTTAATGGAATAGTTCTTGAAACCTTTCGTGAAGCATGTGTTTTAAAAGGTTTGTTGCAAGATGACACTGAATGGCAGAATACTCTTTCTGAGGGAGTTTTAATGCGAATGCCTAAGCAAATTATATAGCTGTTTTCAGTTATTTTAACCTTTTGTGAACCTGACGACCCTTTGCATCTTTGGAATACATGCAAAGCTTTTATGATGGAGGATTTCATTCATCGCTAAGTTCCATTTATATTAGCAGAACAAGCTACTCTTCGTCAAATCGAAAAGATTATTAATCAAAGTGGTAAAACGCTATCTGATTATAATTTGCTTGTTGTTGATGAATTCATAGATTTTAATCTAGAATATTTAAATGATAATGTTCAGCAATCAATTGACGAAGCTAATAGAATGAGACCGCTTCTTAATGTCAATCAATTAAATGTAAGTAATGCTGTCCTTGCTGCATTGAACGAGCAACCAAGTGTAGAAAATCAACATTCTTGTTTTTTATGGATGGACCAGCTGGTAGTGGAAAAACGTTTACGTATAATTATTTGCTTGCTGAAACCATAAGTAGGGGTTTTAAATTTGCTACAGCTACATGGACTGGCATAGCAGCAACTCTTCTTACAAATGGATCTACATTGCATGGTTTATTCAAACTTCCTGTCCCAATATTGGATAACACCACATGTAATGTAACCCCTAACTCTATATATGGACATTTTTTAAAACAAGTTAGTTTGTTTTTGCTTGATGAAACATCTATGATACTTAAACGTGCCTTAAATGCAATTGATAGGTTGTTAAAAGATGTTTGCAACAACAACTTTCCGTTTGGAGGAAAAGTCATTCTTTTTGGTGGTGATTTCAGGCAAATACTACCTGTTGTAAAAAGAGGACAACCAGCTGAAATTGTAGAATCGTGTATAAAATGTTCCTTACAGTAGCGATGGTGCAGAAATTTACATTAACTGAAAATATGAGAGTACATGATGGGGAAAGAGAATTTTCCCAATGGCTATTAAAAATTGGTAGTGGAACAATGCTTGTCAAAGAAGAGGATCCTTTTAAAGGATGCATTGAAATACCAAATCAATGCATTATTAGAGAATATAAATCGATTGTTGAAAAGATTTTTAGAGATATTGATCAAAATGATGTTGATTCATTATCAACCAATAAGAAGTGCTTGAATATCTGCCAGGTGAGGTCAAAACTTATTTAAGTACTAATCAAATTGATACTGATGACCTTAATGAAAGAAATAACTTTCCTGTTGAGCTTTTGAATAGCTTAACTCCTTCAGGTATGCCACCTCATTGTTTAAAATTGAAAATTGGTTGTGTAATTATGCTACTTAGGAATTTAGATCTCAAAGCTGGGCTATGCAATGGTAATCGAATGAAAGTTAGTGCTCTTCAAAATAATTATATTGATGCAGAGGTTTTGACAGGTGTTTCTGGTGGTAAACGGGTTTTTGTTCCTCGAATTCAGTTGGCTCCATCAGATTCTAATTTACCTATTGTTCTGAAACGTCGTCAGTTTCCTGTCAGATTGGCTTATTCAATGACAATTAATAAAAGTCAAGGTCAAACATTTGATAGAGTTGGGGTATATCTAAAAAAACCGTGTTTCTCTCATGGTCAACTATATGTTGCATGTTCAAGAACTAGAGCATTTAATAGTTTGTTTTTCAAAATTGATAAACATCTCATTCAAGGTATGGTAGGTGGAAAGTGTTACACAAATAATGTTATATTTTCTAATGTTCTTAATTTATAGTCTTTTTCATTTTCATTTTTCATTCATTATAGATTTTCATTTCAAAAATTTACTGTTTGTAGGTTGTGAGCACATTTTGTATGTATAATTTTATTTTATATTTTAATTTTTTTTTCCATAGTTTTTGATAAATATATCTGTCATTTAATATTGTTATAAAATGTATTTATAATTGTTATATAAAACCATATTTGTTTATAGTTGTATATATGTTAAAATTATGTTGTTTCCATGTTTTCAAAGTGGTGTGACTTGGCATTATGTTGAGCAAGATTGATAACCTTGCCAGTCAAGCGGTGTACTTATAGCAGAGGTGTGACTTGGCAGTATTTAGTGACAGGCGGTGTTACTGCTTTAGAGCTAAGTTGTGTTGTCTAGCCTTTTTTTAATTATTCTGGAAACACATAATATCTGTAAATATTTAGCATAATGTGTATGAGAGAGTAAGCAACCTTGATCTTTAAATCTAGGGTGTTTTAATGTCCTAAATTTGAAGTAATTGAATAACTAATATTGAATATAAAAGCAAATATACTTTTATGTATTTATATGTTTAGTAAAAAGATAAATATAGTTAACTTAAAATTGGTTTTCTAATTTTGTCTTTCATATTTTAATTTGGTTTGTTATTTTCGCTGGATTTTAGGATCAAGGGTGTGGTGTAAATATTCTATTGTTATGTTTTATTGTTGTGATGTTTTGTGTTGATAGACTGCTTGGCTTACCTTCACGTTGGTGTCTATTGTTAAAAATGAATAATTGGTAGTTTCATTATTGGAACTTACTGCTTTTATTTATTTACTAAAAGCCAAAACAACATTTTGCTAAAAATGCAATTTATATCTTAATTTGATTTTTTTTTTAGTATTGTTAATCCTTTTGTACTTGGAAACAGATAGTTACATTTTCGATAAATGTTTATATAAACTGCCATGTCAACATAGGTTACTATAAATAGGTAAATCGATTTTGAGTTTTTATGTGGTTATTTTTTAATTATTTTTTTGTAATTATGGTATCATAATTCCATTTTTTTTACTTTAAGATTTACGATTGACGCATTTATACGATTATAAAAAAAAACCTGATTTCCTTTTATTGTAAATTTTTTGTCAGTTAAAATGATATAAATATATGCAATTAGTTCAATTTTTTTTAAATTTCTCTTTGTTATGCCTAATAATTTATTGTACGTAACTTAAGGGATGTTTTTAAAGAGGGGTCGCAACTAAAAACAAACTAAAAACCTTTAAATACATGGAGAATATTGTAGATTTGCGCATTTGTCACATACGAAGTTACTTAAATTTTATAACGGGTTTAACTAATTAATTAGCTTAGTTTGCATTTGCAACACTTTTGAGGAAAGAAAAAATTCTTATATATGTTAAATTCTTATATATATTAAAAAGAAAAAATTCTCAAAAATGTAAATCATTGTTTTACATTTTATTATTTTGGTAAAAAGTCTTCATCAAAAACTTGATTACTCTTAATAGAAATAACTTTATTCTCCTGGCCACCATTAAGGCAAAAGCGAGGAAGGGAGGTCCTTTATTAGTGTCATAATAAATAAGAAAATATTCTTCAAATATACTGTCAATATACTGTCCTTTATTAGTGTCAAAGTATACTTCATATTAATCTTATTAATTAAAGTTCATGTTTTAAAAAATATAACAAGAATTTAGCTTTAATTTTTCGTCAATTTAAAGCATGATGAAGTGTTATTATTTTGTGTAAGTAACTAAAAACGTATTGTGTTGAACTTAGTAATGTCAAGGAAAATGGTTCTGCCATACACTGATATGACCTATGTCAGTTTTAAATTACTCAAAAAACGTTAAATAATTGGTAAATTAATATATTTAAATTTTGCAGATGGCTTAATTTTTTAATTTGCAGGCGTTTTTCTTACATGGTATTAGTTAAGGTTTCGCAACTTTATATTGTGGAAAACAGCCACTATAAATTAAGTAATAGACCGACCGTAACCCGTATTACGGGTTGCTTTCTGGTAGTCTAAATATGAATACGCTAATTTAATAGTAGTGTCGTTTCACTTTCGTTTTCAATTAAGAACTTTCTTGGCTTTTCTTGAAGTGTTTCTTTATTACACGCGGTCGTTCAAGCAAGTTCTACAAGCCAATTAGAGCTGATAATTTTTTAGTTTCAAGTGGAATTGATGTTGTTCATTGTTTAATTTTACAATAAAAGTTTAAATAAATGTTTTTTTATTGTTGGTTATTCGTATTTTTCTAATTTTTATAGCCTGTTTCCTTTTCTTTAAATATAATAAGACTGTTATTTGTGGACATGTAAGTGTATTCACAATTTATTTGTATATATTTCATTATATTTTATAATTCTCTGTATCTTTATGTATATTTTCTTTTAGATAAATAAAAAATAAGGTATAGAAAATAGTAAAATAGAAAAGTTTCAAGTGGAATTGATGTTGTTCATTGTTTAAAAACTAAAATTTGATTGTTGTTGGTTGTTTTTATTTTTCTAATTTTTATAGCCTGTTTTCTTTTTTTAGAAGAAGTAATAACTAAAACTTTTATTTTTAGACAGACAGATAGAACTCAGTAAGGACATGGATTTTGTAGATTTAAGGCCTTCTTTTTAATATTCTTTTAAATCATTGACTATGTTTTATTTATTATAATAAATTTTATCATTTAGGTGTGGTATCAGCAAATAGTAATGTCTTTTATTTTTATTTTATTTTAAAAAGAATTAATAAATATTGTTTATTTAAACATAATCATCAGGATTTGACAAAATAGCTTTTTTATTTAATACTTTTTTATTTAGTTACAACTTCAGTTGCATCAGAAACTAAAGGTAACTTTGTTCATTTATTTTGAATTACTTGAATTACATTTGTTACTTAAATTTTCAAGCAATAAATGTTTAGTTTATTTCAACATCGTCAGAATTATGTAAATAAGCTTTTTATTTGATAATTTATTTTAGTTGCCTCTGGATCAACTAAAAGTAATGGTACCTCATTAATTCATTTTTTCTTATAGATACATATAGATACAAAAAAGTAAGTCGGAAATTTTTGTAGATTTAAGAGCAGTACGCTGTTTTCTATAGGTACTTTCTATTTTTGGATTAAATCCACTATCACTATGTTTGTTCTATTTTTATATAAAGTACTTAATTAATTTTTGTCATTTTCGAGTTAGTTACTTACCTGTTTTTTTATTTGATAAAAAAGCAAGCAATAAATATCTTTTTCATTTAGCTTCGTCGACTTCATTATCCGGTAACTTAGTAATTTTCTTTTAGTAGTTTTTCACTTGGGTTAAACACTTTCAAAACATTATAATAGTGTCTTAATTTTTTTAGATAGCAATTAAGTATTAAGTAAGTTAGCTTTTATTATTTAGATTTTCTTTTTCACTTTTTAAAAAAAAAATCCATTTTAGATCTGAAGCAGCAGCTTGGTAAGCAAGAATACATTGCAATTTATATGATTCTTTTACGTTTATTTATTATTCAGTTGTAACTATAGTAGTATTATCGGTAATATGTTTAATGATAGTAGTGAAGTTGAAATGAGTAGTATTAGGCTCGAAGTTATTAGTGTAAATGGTAATAGGCGACATAAAAATAGTTGTTATCAAATAAAAGAGATAGATCTAGGTAGGATAAAATTAATCGTTGTTGAAATGTAAGAAATGCTGCTTAGTGAGCAGAAAATTTACTTGTAAGAATTCAGTGTCAAGCAGTGTTAATGTCTGTTAATTCGATTTTACTTTAGACTCTTAAGAACAAAGAAAAGTATGAATTTTTCTATTTATAGTAATATTATTTATACATTTATAGTAATATATTGAGTGATTTATAGTATATGTATATATATATATATATATATATATATATATATATATATATATATATATATATATATATATATATATATATGTATATATATATATATATATATATATATATATATATATATATATATATATATATATATATATATATATATATATATTAATATTTAGAATAATAACAGTTTATAACAAAAATTTATAAACAAACACTTAATAACATAAATGATTTTAAATTTTTTTATAATTTCAAGCTCAATCGCTCTTTTTTGTTTGTTTGTTTTTTAGTTGCCTTTATCATCACTTGATTAGTTTGCTTACTGTTGAAACATGGTTTTAATTTTGTAAATTTAATATCATGTTAAGTTTACTCTATTAATCATTAGTCAACAGTCAGAGAGAAGCCGGAACTTAATTAAGAAATGCTGGGAATTTATCTTTTAGTCAAGGTAAAAAATAATTTTGTTTACTGGTAACATAATAAAACCAGTTATCTATTGCATGTTTATCCATTGTATTATTATCTATTGTGTTTTTTTCATTTTTTTAACATTCTGCTTTGAAAACACTTTCTTTTTCTCTCTCTCTCTTTCTCTTAGGTGAGAGGGAGAATTAATAAAACTTATTACATATTTCTTAATACAACAATTGATAATGACCATTTATAAAAATATCTTACAAGTTGCTTGCTATTTTCTGATGTAACTGTTAAAATTAATAACTATAATTGTCCGTCGATTGTTTAAATATTGTAACAAATTAAATCTTTTTAGTTCAAGTATTTTAGTTAATAAAATATCTTAATAAGTTGTGGTGTTATTACATTGTATTGTCTATCCTTTTTATAATATTTTCTTTTTAATTATTCTGGAGACACATAGTAATGTGTGGTTACAAATATCTTAATGCTATGCGCTATTGTTACTGTGTTTTGTGTTGAGAAAACTAGGCTGTTATAGCTATTTTTTATTTATTTATATTTTCTGTAATATTATCTTAATTCTACTAACAATAAAATGCAAGTAATACTTTAGTAACTAAAAATTGTAATTTTCTTTTCATATCTATTTTTAGGTATTTGCAGGCTTTACTTGAATTTCCTTTACTCTGGTACCTGCTGTGTTGTGACAGATTTTAAAAAGAACTTAACTGATGTTAATGCAATTTTTATGTTGTTAACTATAAGCAATGACATTAGTGATAGGGAGTCAAACTTAAAATGTTATTTATAGATAAATTTGTTTTTAATTTTTTAGATAATATACCAAGTTATTAATGTGTTTTTATTGTTATAAATGATTTAATTACTAATAACCCGTATTACAGGTTGCTTACTGCTGGTTTTATATAAATAATAAAAGAATATAAAATAACTTTATTTACTTATATAAGCATATATTTTGTTAATTAATGAAAAAGTTTTGAAATATTTTATTATGTTCATACGATTAATTTTTATTATCAAACTTACGATTTTTTTAAATCTTTTAAACAAACAGCTTACTTTTTGAAATAAAAATATTTATTAATTATGATAGGAATGAATGATTTTAAATCTTCAAATAATATTTAAATTTGTTACAAGAAATGCTTACTAATAAAGTTACAAAATGCTTCTAATGCTCAAATTAAAATTAAATTAAATAGCTAGTTTTATTTTCTATTTATATGAATAAAAAAGTTTAAAGCCTGTTTTGGCTTGATTAATTAGAGCATAAAATTATTAAAAACTACTACTTTAAAAAGTCTACGTTACTTTTCAAACAACTATTCTTTTGCAACTTTTTTGAAAAAATAAATGTTTAACAATTTAAAAATATTATATAAATCACTTTTTAATAAATTTGATAAAATTTGTTCTTTTATTTTACAAAACCATTTGCAGTAATTTGCCACTTAATTTAAAAGTGTTTTGCGTAAACTTTAAACATTTGAAGATTCCAGGGGAAAAACGATGAGATTCCAAATTAACCTGAAAAAATTGCGCTAGTTCCATCTAGTTCCATCAGAATATCGTATTGCAAAAGTGAAAAAACAATGGCAATCCTACAAAAAATGCGTTTTAAAATTGGCCTATCCATTATTATACGCACACGTTTTTATCAGTTGTGAATGTTTCTTTTGCTTATATCACAAAATAAGATTTTTGGTTCTCATCGTTTTTCCCTTGGACCCTTCATTTAAAAAGATAAGTTTTTATAACATTTATTTCAAACGCAATTAAAAACGTAACAAAAAGTTTTGCTTCGAGTTGATGTTTTTTTTTGTTTTTTTTTGTTTTAGTGCTTACACATTGTCTTTTTCGTAAGGAATTGTATTTTCTTTACTTTTTTTTTTTTTCCGAGTTAAAGTTAAGCTTAGCATTTCTATTTTTAGCGTATTTGTGAAATTTTTAAATTATCAAAATATATTAAACAGCAATAGCGCTTGTATATATATGTATATATGTATATATATATATATATATATATATATATATATATATATATATATATATATATATATATATATATATATATATATATATATATATATATATATATATATATATATATATATATATATATATATATATATATATATATATATATATATATATATATTAACCTATTGTGGTCAGCGTCATCAGGTAATTACCTGACGACGCTGACCACAATAGGTCAACGAAATATTGTAAATATATTATTATATCTAAAATATATTTAAAAAAAAAGTTATACGCTGCCTTTTTTATCAAAATCAATTTATATATATATATATATATATATATATATATATATATATATATATATATATATATATATATATATATATGTATATATATATATATATATATATATATATATATATATATATATATATATATGTATATATATATATATATATATATATATATATATATATATATATATATATATATATATATATATATATATATATATATATATGTATATATATATATATATATACATATATATATATACTGTTAATTACTATATAACAGTATATATATATATATAAATTAATTTTACAACTATACTGTTTTTTTAAACATTGTTGTTGCGTTTTAAAGCGCGTTACTTCTCAATTTGAAATGAATTTTAAAATTACATTTTTATTCATTTCCAAATGCTGTTGTATCATTTTTCAAACCTTATAGTTCATTTTGAATCACGTGAATGGCCAGTTTAATCCTTAATAGCACTGAATCTCTTGTTTTTCATTAGTAAAAAAAAATTTTATTTTAAATTTGTCAATTAAAATTAACAAAATAAAAATGATTAAAATGCACTTTAAAAGTTATTATTAGAACGCAATTAAGGATGCACATGGAAATTCTTTTACCTGGAAAACTTTAACACTAGACTACTGATTATCATTGCGGACGACTCATATGAGAAATAAAAACTATTTTAGTCACCCAAAGGGCGACCGGGAAAAACTGGAGAAAAATCCACTGTATATAAATACAGTATTGGACAAAACACTTGCAACCAACATCGAATAATGCTAAAAAGTGTTCCCAATTTTACAGGTCTTAAAAACGAAACAAACTATACTACCACAGCAAACAGTTCAGGAGTCTGGAGTCATAGCATGCCATGACATGAGCAATCAGCTGACAGATGACAGCACACAGGCAGAAGTTCGTTGACAAGTGCCATTTTGCAGCCGACAAAACAAGTGCAACTTTTTTGGTTTGTTTCACTTTCTTAAGTCTAGTTCGTGTCAACGTCACGGAAGTTTTTTAATAATTAAAGGAAGTATCCAGAAGTTTCCAGAGGTTTCCACAAACATGCAGAAGCTTACAGAAGTTTCCAGAAGAAGCATCTGGAAGCATCCAGTAGCATCCAGAAATATCCAGAAACATTCAGAAGCATCCAGACGCATCCAGAGGCTTCCAGAAGCATCGAAAAGAAGCATCTAGAATCTTCCAGAACAGGTTCACACAGGTTCATTTTACTATATAAGAAACATGTAAATCGACATGTTATTCAGTCAGTATATGGAAGTCAATCAGTCAGTATTATCAAGACAGTTTATCGAAGTGAGTTTTATCAAAGTGTTTTATCGAAGAGCATCAATACAAGAAGTGAAATACAACAAGTGTTTAATTACATCAATACAGTTCACATCCAACCAAGACGTGTTTCACAGAGCATTATTGTATCATCACAAGGTAAATGTAACACGATAAGCCTTGAGAAGCGTGGTTTTTTATTTTTATTATTTTTATGACTTCAAGTGCAAAAATGGCTCCCACCAGTCTTGGATTGGAACTAAGAAAGAAAATTATTGGCGATTACGTAAGTGGAATGTTACAAAAAGTATTTGTGATAAATTACGCGTGAAAAAATGGACCGTATCAAGACTATGTTCCAAATATCATTCTACGGGGAAGTTGGCAGCAGATAACAAAGGTGGAAGACCGCGTTCCACCACTTCTAGAGAGGATTCTATGACCGTCAGATCCATCAAGAAGGATCCCTGGGTATCATTAGTCGAGATACAAAAGCAATTTAATTGCCTGTATCGGACCAAACAATCAGACGACGTGCTGTTGAAGCCGGATTGTTTTCTCGACGCCCTGCAAAGAAACCGCTAATTTCACTAAAAACCCAGAAGAAAAGACTTGTTTGCTACATCTCATATTGACTGGAATGTGCAGAAATGGCGAACTGTCCTGTTCAGTGATGAATCGAAGTTCAACATCATTGGGAGCGATGGCATTTGCCGTGTACGTCGACCGGCCGGAAAACGCCTCGATTTACGTTACTGCCATAAGACCTTGAAGCATGGTGGAGGCAATATAATGGTCTGGGGGTGTTTTTCTGCTAACGATCTAGGTCCAAAACATCGAAACGATGGAATAATGGACCGTTTCATGTATAAAAATATCCTGAAAAATGTTATGTCACCTCATGGTGATTGGAATATGCCAATAAAATGGGTTTTTCAGCAAGACAACGATCCAAAACACATTGCAAAAGGTAATCAAGCAGTGGTTTCAAGACAACAACCTATCAGTGATGGATTGGCCGCCTTAATCTCCGGATCTCAACCCTATCGAGAACATGTGGGAGATCGTCAACCGCATAATTAATCGTGAAGGTGTTCGTAATAAGGATCAACTGTTTGAACAAATCCAAAAGGCCTCGGCAGCGATTCCACAAAGTTTCATTGAACACCTGATCGAATCTATGCCTCAAAGATGCAAGGCTGTGATCGGCAACAAAGGATTCGCCACGAAATATTGATAGCAAAATACAGCTTGGTCAACATTTTGTCGAGTTACACTTTTTTTGTCCAGAAGGAAATCAACTTTTTTTAATACTTTTGATTAATTTATTAATATTTGTGTACAAATAATGAACACTGTGATGAATAAAACTTGAAGAACTTTGTCTCTAAACAGTTACATAGTTTCATCTCAAAATCGAAAAAATGCAG
Source organism: Hydra vulgaris (assembly GCF_038396675.1). NCBI lineage: Eukaryota > Metazoa > Cnidaria > Hydrozoa > Anthoathecata > Hydridae > Hydra > Hydra vulgaris. The sequence continues at coordinate 36,053,920 of NC_088930.1, forward strand.
CACTTTTATATTAAGAAACTAAATTAGCTATATTTGCTTGCACACGTTTTGTCCGATACTGTATATATATATATATATATATATATATATATATATATATATATTATATATATATATATATATATATATATATATATATATATATATATATATATATATATATATATATATATATATATATAGCGAAATATCTATATATATATATATATATATATATATATATATATAGCGAAATATCAACTCGACAAAATGTTGACCAATAAAAAGTCATAACACTATTCAACTTAAGCATCATTATTAACTTTATTAAAAAAAAATCAAAGATAAATTTCATTACATATTAACCAACATTGATGTAACAGACATTTATTTTCGAAAAACTCAATTTTTTCAAATTTTACAGCTCTCACTTCCTGGATGAAAAAATTTAGAGGTTTTTGATACATTCTAATATATATATATTAGGATGTATCAAAAACCTCTCAATTATTTAACCTTTTAATTAATATATATATATTAGGATGTACCAAAAACCTCTCAATTTTTTCAGTCAGGAAGTGATAGCTGTAAAATTTGAAAAAATTTATTTTTTCGAAAACAAATGTCTGTTACATCAGTGTTGGTTAATATGTAATGAAGTTTATTTTTATCTTTGATTTTTTTTTTTTAATAAAGTTAATAATGATGCTTAAGTTGAATAGTGTTATGACTTTTTAAAAGCATATTGAATTTTGAAATGGGCTCCGGTTTGTTTAGGCAAAAAGTATCGTCAGGCTCGGAAATATGCTTAAGCTTACAAACATGTGTGCTTTCTCCTAAGTCTTGTAAAAAACACAAATAACTTTCTTCGAATCTGGTACATAAATATTTTTATTTTGCAATAATAAAAAACAACTTCACCAAATGGTTTTTATGCATCAAGGTAACACCTTTAAGAATTACTGTATAATTAAATTTGTGCTCAAAAACATGCATAATTTAATAGGTTTTTTTTTCCTTCTTGAGGATATTTCTGAAGTTTTTTCCATTCTCTGAAGTCTACTAAGGGTATTATTAAACAAAAAAACAAAATCAGTTGTCAAAAAGTGATTTCTGTAAACTTTAAATAAACGAAATCTTTTGAAAATAAATATTGTTTTGTAGTCAATGTTATTTAATTTCTTAAAACATTTTTTTCATTTTTTTGTTTTTTTAAACATTTACTGATGAATAGTAAGGTGAATAATATTATTATTAGTGTAAATACAAGCTTTTATTTCATATGAATATTGAGTTTTTGTAATAGGCTCGGGTACACTTATCTAAAATAATTTTAGAGGCTCATAATTATACTTAAGCTAACAAAACAGTGGGCATTCTCGTAAGCCTTATAGACAAGAAAAAAGTTATCTATACTTATATATAAATATTTATGCTTTGCGATGCCATAACTTCATTAAATAGTTTTCATGCAACAAATAAACACCAACGAAAATTTCAGTATTCTGCTCACTTAATTACATGCTTATTATACGCTTAATTTTTAAACATAAAATAACCTGAGCCTTATATGTTTATAAACGTATAATTCTCTTATAAAAAAAACATGTCACATGCCAATTTAAGTCATCTTTGGTCAATCAGAAAATTCAGTTTTCTGGCTAACATTGGTCGTCCTGTCAGAATAGACGCAAATAAAGGAAAAAAGAGGAAGACATGCACTTATACCAGAAAGCTACTGTTTACTGTAAAGTATTCTATCAACCAGCTGTCATAGGCAGTTGATCGATAGAATATTTTAACCAGCTTCTTAGCATTGGAAAACCTCAAATATACAATTTTATATATAAATACTGATGACTATTTTAAAATTCTTGGTTGAAATCTACTAACTCTGATGTAGCTTGTTCTCAAAGGTTTCCTGGCAAATATCTTACCTGCAAGAGTGAAACATTTAAAGAACCGCACTATGTGTTACGTCTTTTTTAATGGATGTGAAGAACAAGACTCAACACATTATTTAATAATATTGAAAACACAAATAACATCAATTTTTGTGTAATCTAAGCTGAACGCTCCAAGAGAGTGAACCAGAGAGATGTGATCTTAAATATATGAGAGCATTACAACATTGTTGATCAGAACTTTGCTATATGCTGTCACATCACTGCTTCCAACACTCCAATACTGAAGTACTTTTTTTGGAATTTTTAACATCTTCACTGTTCTGATTTATCTGCAGGCAACACATGTTGGAGGTACACATTTCTTATTTTGTGGAGGATCTTACTAATGAGAAAATAAAATGGCACAGGAAAGCACTATATGTAAGATTATATAAAAGCTGGTCACTCAGAACGTGGTACTGAAAGTGGTAAACTCATACTGGTAATCAGAGAATAACTTTTTAAACTAGAAATAAATATTTTTAAGAGACTTTAATTTTTCACAAAAAATTGCACTTTTTTTAAAAATCAAATTTTATAGCTATCACTTTTACTGGAAGAAAAAGTGTTTTTTTTTTGGTAATTTTACCCTACTTGGACCTTAGAGAATGGGAAAAAATTTAGAGTATTTCTTTTTTGGTACAATATATATATATATATATATATATATATATATATATATATATATATATATATATATATATATATATATATATATATATATATATATATATATATATATATATATATATATATATAAAGAGAGAGAGAGAGAGAGAGAGAGAGAGAGAGAGAGAGAGAGAGAGAAAGAAAGAAAGAAAGAGAGAAAAAGAGAGAGAGAGAAAGAGATTGATATATTTATAAATTGATAAATACTGAAAACACTTATTTAATCTAAATAATATGGGCTCTATTTTCTGAAAAAAATTTATAATTTATAAAAATTATTTCAAAAAACCCTAAAATCCATAAATGCTTAGCAAAGCTTATAAAAATGCCCTTATTTAATAGGCAAGTTGGGATGTGTATATTTGGGATTATAACAAGATTTTATTTATAAAACATTTTATATAATAAAAAACGTATATGCCAAAATAAATAAGTTGAATTGCCTTATTTTAGCCAATTAAGTAACATTCTTTTAAAAGCACCAGGTGTTTGCGTGTTTTAATAAAGCCTGTCAAACCTCATGAGTTTTCTGTTTGCTTTCAACACATTGCACTATGGTTTCTGAGACCCGATTTTTTGGCAGAAACCCAATTTTTTTAAGTTCTAAAAAAAATTTTTTTTTTGTGGTACATTAAAGTAAACCCACCAAAGTGATAATAAACGTGGTCTTTTTTTAAATTAATTGCCTAATTTGTTTTTAATATACACTCAAGTTGTGGATATTTTTAATTTCAGCTTAGTTTGCAGTGAGTTAGCGTAAAGTGAGCTGTCAGTTTAATAATGCATAACTTTTGAAATAAATAACATTTTTGATTGCTGTAAAAAAAATTATTTTTATAAAAGTATATACTTTTTAAAAATATTTAATTAAATTAAAATACTGCATTATTATATTGATTATACAAAAGAAATAAGCGCATGTATATAATTTTTTTTTCCTTGTTCAAAACTTTGATTTGACTAAAAAAATCTCCGTATTTTTTTAAAAATATTTTTACACGATTAAATTTTGGTAATGTTCAGGAATATATTCCAATTTTCAAAATTTGCCCTTAGTTGCCCCAATTAAAAATATATCTGTTTTTTTGCAGTGATGTTCTGTTTCAAATACGAGGATTTTTTTAATGTATGGCTGGAAAAAAAAGATATAAATGAGAAAAAGTAAAATGTTTTTGAGCACGTCATTCAAATAGTTGGAAGTGATAAAACAGTAGTTATTAGCAATGATATTCAAAAGAAAATATGTCGTTTGTGCAATTCTTTTGAACAAAAATGGTCAGATTGCCAAAGAACAATATGCCGATTTAAAAGTAAAAGTTCAGGTTGGTTAAAAAGAGAAAATACATTTACTGATGATGCAATTCCATCAACATCTTAAGGTCAATCAATTCCATCAACATCTTCTGGACGAGATTGAAAGCATCAGAGTTTTGCCGGGATAACTTGCACGAAACATCTCTTATATTACAAGCAGCAGGTATGGCTGCACGTCAGCAAAGGAAACGTGATTTAGCATTAGTTCTAAAAGAATTGAACACAAGTCCATCTCGGCCAACTAAAATTAAAAAACTATATTTTCACCCAAAAAAGAAACTGTACGTTATACAGCCGAAGAAGCATTAGAATTAATTTTGGATTCTAATTTAAGTAAACAACAGTATTTTTTTTTTTTTTTTTTTTTTAATTTTTATTTTAGGTGCCCCAAGAAGTCTTAACGGTCTTGTCACAGAGCACCGCGGAAGTGTATTTAACTAGGAAGTTCACGCCTCCTTCCTTACCGTGACGCGAAAATTTGTCCAGAGCTCGTTTCGAACCTGGATCTCCTGCTTATAAAGCAAGCACTCTAACCACTGCGCCACGGCCGCATAATATCAAAACATTAGACAAGGAGCTATTATCAAAAATTGTAAAATGTATCCAGATTACAAAGAGATTTAGAAATGTAAATCAGCATGTAGACCAAATGGTATATCAATTTCCGATATCATTGCACAAGTACCATTAAAGAATTTGTTAGAGCATACAGTGAAACGTATTGTACAATTACAAGAAGAAGTGATTTTTCAGCACATGGAATCCATTAATATTAACGAAATTATAGCCGATATGATTTTTGTTTATGGTTTTGATGGCAGTTCCGGTCATTCTGCCTATAAACAAAAATTTGATACAGCTGGTTGTCATTCTGATTCAAATTTATTTGTGATAACTATTGTACTACTTCATTTGAACTCAGAAAATAATAACATCTTATGGAACAATCGCACTCCTCAATCTGTGCGGTTTTCTAGACCTTTAAAAGTCGAATACATAAAGGATTCCAAATAACACATTTTAAAAGAAAAACAAGATATTGACGTCCAAATAAATAAGCTAGAGCCAATAACAATTTATTTCTGTAATAATAAAAAAATTAAAATCAGCTTTACTTTATTTATGACGCTAATTGATGGCAAAATTTTAAATATATTAACTAGAACAAAATCAAACCAAGTTTGTCCTATATGTGGAGGTACTCCCAATGGTTTTGTTAAAGTGCAAGAATTCAAAACCGCAGAACTATTTAAGCCTAAACCTAATAATTTACAGTATGGCATTAGTCCACTGCATGCTTGCATACGATTTTTTGAATTCATCGTCCACATATCATACAAATATGATTTATGTAAACGGCAAATTCGAGGTACTAGTAAAAATAAAATTCTTTTATGTAGAAAAAAAGAAATACAACTACGGTTCTTTAAAAATTTACACCTTTACGTGGATAAACCAAAAGTAGGTGGTTTTGGAAGTACTAACGACGGCAATTCTGCACGCCGAGCATTTGAAAATGTTAAGAAATTTTCCGAAATAACTAACGTGGATGTAGAATTAATAAAAAAAATTAAAACTATTCTTATATACATTTCTTCCCAGTATCAAATTAATTTAGATAAATTTGAAAAAAATTGTTTTGATACGGCAAAACATTATATCTCAAAATATCTTTGGTATCCGATGCCTGCAACTATACATAAAGTTTTAATACATGGCAGACAAATTGTAGAAAATACAGTACTACCAATAGGTTATTTTGGTGAAGAAGGGTATGAAGCTAGGCATAAAGTTTTTAAACAAGATAGACATTTTCATGCTCGTAAAACCAGCAGAAAAAAAAATCTAGAAGATATTTTTCATAGAGCCTTAGATACCTCAGATCCTATCATATCCAGTATTAACTTAAATGGAAGAATTCAGAATCATCTTAAGTTACCTCTTCCTTCTGAGGTAATAAGTTTACTTACAAAAATGCCATCTAATTCCTCGCATTTAATCATATAAAATTTAGTTATGAAATATTTTGAACATATTTCCAATCTTGAGAAATAAAAATTATTAGCTATTTTGTTTTTAAATTGAAGTTATTAATTAATGCCAAAAAATCGCGTCTCAGAAACCATAGTGCATTGACGTGTTTAACAAGTTTTTTTAAGTTTGATATAAAAATTAAATTGTTACTTTTTGATGTAAATTTAATAAATTTAACGGAATTAAGATAAGTGATAACAAAAGCATAAGGTTTTTAAATAAAAGGTAAGGCTTAAATAATAAAATAACTTACTAGCATTCTATGACCGATGTTTTTATACAATTCTTTATCAGGATAAAACTTTTAACCATTATTAACGCTATATATATACATTTACAAAAATATTTTTCTTAGAATGTGTGCTGAAAAAAAACTTGTGCATTTGTATATATATATAAAGATATAGACACTGACCAGAATATTCTTTTTTTCGTAGGAGAGCACAGAACCAAAACTTATTACAGCTTATTTTTTGATGTGCTCTCCAACGTAAAAAAGAGTATTCTCCTCATCATTTTCATATATTTTTTATGATTGTGTATATTTTTTATTTGTACATTTAAATACATTTATGCATTTTATGCGTGTATATAAATTTTATGTGTCTGTAAATATATGTATATATATATATATATATATATATATATATATATATATATATATATATATATATATATATATATATATATATATATATATATATATATATACATGTATATTTTGTTGAGCACTCACTAATATATCTAGTTTTATAAATAATTCCAACGATGAAACAGCATTATTTCAACTACTCAATGAAGAACATACCAGTTCCATCAAAAAAACTTTTAAAATGCTTAACAGAGTAAATAGGGCTTTTTGTATAACGAATGAGGTGGAAAGCTTTGATGTGTGATAAAAACCCCAACCAAGAGTTTGCTTATCATTTCGATCTTAAAACAAGAAAATGCCCACCGCGACACCCCGAACTTGTAAGTTTTGAGCATGATTTATTAAATATATCAAAAAATATCTCTTTTATCACGATCCATAACAATTTTCATAACAATTAAGTAATGATATCGCTATTATTAAATCTTCGGAAGACTTGTTAATTTTTGCGGATAAAACTCAAAATCTTTATGAAATTGATAACCTTAATATGAAAAACTTTTTATTGATAATATTACTAAAACATAGAAAAAGTCTGACCCTACACAGTACAACAATATTAACATGGAAGCTAAAGTAATAGCAACAAATTTGGGTATTGATGATCGATTAGAACGTCTTGCTCTGAAAACAGCATTTATTACCGTAAAAGAACACAAAGAGAATTTCGCCAATAACCCTCAGTGCTGATTAATCAACCCTGCTAAGCCTGAGCTAGGAAAAGTTAGTGAAACTTTACTAGACGACATTAACAAGAAAGTTAGAAACGCTACGCTTGTCCATCAATGGCATAGTGCAAATGACGTTTTAAAGTGGTTCCATGACATCAATGACAAAAAAACTGTGTTTTGTTCAATATGATATTGTTGATTTTTACCCTTCCATTTCTAAACAGCTTCTCAACGATTCTTCGGCTTACGCCAAAAATTTTACTCAAATTTCAGATAACACAACTGATATTATTTACCATTCTAGAAAATCCTTACTTTTTACAAGAAATAATATGTGGGTTAAAAAATCAGGAGATTCCGATTTTGACGTGACAATGGGAAGCTTTGATGGAGCTGAATTGTGTGAGCTGGTAGATCTTTTTATTTTATACACCATCAGCAAAGAATACGGATTAAGCACCAACGGTTTATATAGAGATGATGGGCTTTGCTGTTTCAATGGCATTAGTGGACCGCAATCAAAAATAATAAAGAAAAACCTTATCATTTTTTTTAAAGAAAAATTCAAACTAAATATAACAATAAATTCTAATTTAAAAATTGTTAACTTTCTTGACGTTTTGCTCAATTTGTCTGACAATTCTTATCAGCCATATAGGAAAGCAGGTGACATTCCATTATATATCAATGTTAATTCGAACCATCCTCCAACCTATCTTAAAGCTATTCCCTCAATGATATCTAATCGTATAAGAAGTATATCTTCAAGTAATGAAGTTTTTAATCGAGCCGCTACTTTTTACAACAGTGCCCTTAAGTCTAGTGGATTTAAAGAAAACATTACTGCCGTTGCCAACGACTTTATAAAAGTTGCAAAATCACGTGCACGAAATATTACTTGGTTTAATCCTCCGTATTCAAATAATGTCAAGACAAACGTAGCCAAACTTTTCCTAAATTTAATCGATAAAAACTTCCCAAAATCTCATGAATTCCATAAACTGTTTAATCGAAACAATCTGAAAGTTAGCTATAGCTGTCTTACAAATATTCGCAACATCATCACTTCACATAACAATAACATTTTATCAAATTCTTCAAACCTAAATGCTCCAACGTGCAATTGCCGACAGATTAATTTATGTCCATTTAATGGAAAATGTTTAACTAAAAATATCATCTATTTATGCAATGTTAAGACAAATCTGCAAGATAAAGGTAGATATTATATTGAGTTTACAGGAAAAACTTTCAAAGATCGCTTTTACAAGAATTATAATTCCTTTCGCTATAAAAGTGAGTCAAACTCAACCGAACTTTCTAAATTTGTGTGGAGTGTTAAAAAGAAAGGTTTAAATCCTGTCCTTTCGTGGAAAATTTTAGACAAGGCTGAACCGTTTAAACCTGGTGGTAAGTCATGCAATTTATGCTTGATGGAAAAATATCATATAATTTCATCCCCATTGCTTTCACTAAATAAGCGAAACGAACTTGCGTCTAAGTGTCGCCATGAAAATAAATATATGATGAATAACTTTAATGTCATCAAAGACGACACTCCACAGTATTTTTAATATATTTTTTTTGTCGTTTTGGCGCCTTTATAGAATAAAGGAAAAAAGGTTATAAGTAATTTAACTTGAAAAATAGTACTTTTCAAAACGATACTTCTAAACAATGTCAATGTTTTGTTGGCGGAAAAATGCGCATGCATGATTTGCTCTTAATTAATTAAAACATTTTAAAAGTTATACATTTATACCCTAAATAAATTAACTTAGTGTTAAACATCATTGTAGAAAGTCAGCAACAGTGAAGGATAACCTCAACAGATGCAATTAAAGTGAAGAATAACCTCAACAGGTGTAATTAAAGTTTTTATGTTTATAAGACATAGACCGAACATAATATAATTTAAGACAAAGTTCTAAGTTTTACCTTTAAAAAAAAATTGCAGCTTTAGTAAAAAAGAAATCTGTATTATTTAGTCTCGCTTTTATACACACATGCTAAATATGCTTATACGCTGCATGCTAAATGCAATTTTATACACTACATTCTAAAAGTTTGGAGAGTAATTAAGTATAGTCAACTAACTCCCAATTTTATTGCTTTTAATCATAAAAAAGTAATAAATAGTTAATACTTAGTTTCGTTACTGGAACTCACTGTTTCTAATCACTTAAAGCTAAGACAATATTTTGCAATTAATTATTTATAAAAATAGCAAAATGTTACATTTATTTTTTACAAAACTGGTGTTAATAGGTTTGCGTTTTTAAACAAATAGCTTTATAACAAATTTTTTGAAACCATTGCAAAAAGATCTCATTATAAGGTTTTTCTGTTTTCTAATTTTGCCAAATAATTTTTTTTTTTTTTGTTTTAATAAATTTTATTTACAACCATATTACTATATTGATAGATATTTAATCATTGTTGCTATTGGCAATAAATATTGGTTATATTTGTTTTCGATGGAAACTGCTATTGTTATATGATCTCTTTAGTGTTGTATTATGCTTCTTAGCAATACCTAAGAAGCATAATACAACACTAAAGAGATCAAAATGTTGATCTCTTTAGTGATGTTGTTGTCGCATTAGTGTCATCCCTCTAGACTGAAAACTAAAAAAAGTCCTCTATATCTATAAATTTCTAAAAAAAAAAAAAGGCTTTAAAAAAAATTCTGGCATGTTTACTTTTTATTCATTTTAGTGTCATACCTCCGATGGTGTCACCCGGTGCAAGCGGCAACCCCTAGTGTTGCGGCAACACTAGTTGTTGTATCACAACAAGTCTCCGAAAACAGGTGTATCAATATTCAGGTTTATTATGCGATGTACCTTTATTTTTATATATCAATAAAATAATTTTATATGTCAAATAAAAATGGCATTTTCATTTTCAAAGTCAGAGAAGAACAAAGATGTTTTACAGGTTGATGGTCATGACTACTTGTTCCACAGGTCACATACCACTGGTGACATTAAAGTATGGCGCTGTCGAAAGTACGAAACTTGTCTTTCAAGAATGTCCACATCTGGAAATCAGATTGTAAAGCCTCCAACTGACCACACTCATTCTGGTGACCCAATACAGTCAAAGGCTAGAGCTGTCATAGCAAACCTAAAATAGGAAGCTTTACCATCCCAGGCATCCACAAGGAATATTGTGGGGCAACATCTTTAGGGGCAGTCTAATGATGTTCTTGCCAGACTACCGAAATAAGCTGATGTTGAGATAAATATTAGGCGGATCAAACAATATGCAAAAACCTTTTTGCCTTCTCCAAAATCAATGAACTTTGATATCCCCCAGACTTTAATGACATTGTTTTATATGATTCTGGAAGGGCAGATCTACAGCGAATTCTTGCTATTGGTAGCAATGACTTTCTTGAAGGTGACACTTGGTTTGGGAATAGGACTTTTAAAGTGTTTCCAGAAATATTTTTTCAGCTCCAGTGTCTTCATGCCAAAGTTGGAAACTCATATCCCCCCTGGATCTACTTCTTGCTGCCATATAAAACTGGAGGAACATAACACAGAATGATTGTAACACTCAACGGGCATGTGCCAAATCTTATTCCACGCAAAATTCTTTTGGATTTTGAGCAAGCAGCTATCTCCAGCTTTCGAGATGAGTTTGTAGCAGCAAATATTTCTGGTTGTTTTTTCCACTTTTATAAATCAATCATACGAAAGGTTGAAGGACTTGGTTTAAAGAGGAAATTTGAGACAAATGAGGAAATCAAAATTTTAGTGAAATCACTAGCTTCCCTGTCATTTGTGCCACTTACTGAGATTAATGAAAGATTTGAAGAATTGGCTCCAATATTTCCAGACAATTCCCCAACAAATGACTTACTTTCTTATTTTGAGACTACTTATGTCAGTCAGAGGTCCAAGGGTAGATGGGGTGTTTCGGAGTTCCAGATTCCCACCTGTAATTTTGAATCATTATACTGATGCATTAGCCTGTGCACCAAAAACGACTAACTGCTGCAAAGGATTTCATAATGCACTGCAGGCACTATATATGTGTTTACACCCAACCATCTGGACACTTTTCAATGGACTCATCAGGGATATGGAAAATCATTGTTCAACTGCTCAGAATTCAGAACTGCTAAGTCTCGATAACCAAAGAAACAAGTATGTGCAGTTGGCAGAGAGACTGGCAGCCAAAGTTGCTGGTCATCAAAATTAAGGTGACAAGCTTCCCTACCTGAGAGCAAGCAGCAATATGCAAGTCAGATAGATATGAAAGTAATCAGAAAAAATAGTTAACTTTGAATTTCATTAGAAAATATTTCAGAAAAGTAACCAGTTTATGTATAAGTATGTAAAAAGAAGATATATTAAATTGTAGTTTCGGAAGGTTTATATTAAATTATGTGTTTCATTTAAGCCAAAGAAAATTATATATTAATGAGGGAGATACATTTAAATGGTATCTCCACAGTAGGATATATTGGTTTGGTTCTCTTTTGCATCAACTCTGCTTGCTGTTCTTAAAAGTGTCCTGTACTGAATTCCCCGTGTACTGAATTGCCCTGTCACCAATTATTACAATTTATTTTGTAAACAAAAAGACTTTCAGTAATAATTGCGTTTTCAATGAAATTATAAATAATCATCAAAGTTAATAAAACTAATTATGAAATAAACATACAAGAAGTTTCTGGTTACTAAACATGCATAAAAAGTAACTCGAGGATGAACAAGCATCGCGCCTAAGGTCACGACAGAACACAAATATATATATATACATATATATATATATATATATATATATATATATATATATATATATATATATATATATATATATATATATATATATACGCAAATATGTACTTAATAGAATAGAAATCAGATACTTAATAGAAACGGGTGGGGCGGATGTTTATTAGGTAATTTTTAGAAAAATTTCCCATCCGCCCTGGGCTCATTAAGCCCCCCTTCTCTCCCGTTTTATAATTTTTACTTGATATCAACAAATAAATTATTTCTCAAAATTAAAAGAAATTAAATCGAAATACGGCCTCAAGAATTAAAAATCATACTAGTTACTAATAAATATTAAAACTTTCAGGGTAAACTCGGACACTTTTTCTGCTTATATGCTTTTTTTCTGTTTTATGTACTAATCAAAATTAAAAAGCAGTTCCGCTTCCTCTTCATAAATTATTTTTAACCTTTTCATTTGATTTCTATCTAGTTAGTTTAATCTTTTCCCATAAATCTTGAATGGTGAACTGGTCCCTGTAAGTGAAATTTAAATCTATTTGATGATAGAATCATTAAAGTAAGTTCAGCTAGCTCATGGTATTCTTTTCTTAAATTTCTGTCCTATATATATATTGAAAAAAAAGTTCTGAATATATTATAAATTTGTAATAATTGTTACATTTTAAAAATTCACCTTTTGAAAGATCTTTAAACTGATCACATTTTGGCAAAACTGAACAACAGCTAGTTATTGATTTTGCATCCATGTTCTAGGTGGCAGGCTTGAACAGGAATGGCATGCGATCACACAGAGTGTGATCGCATGCCACTCCTGTTCAATTGACCATTATTGTTCAACTGATCACGATTATAATTTTTTTTTTTTACATTTTGACCACGGCTATTTTGATACTTTAACAATTTAGAAGCAATTAAAAAAATTCCTACATTAGGAATAACTTTTAATTGTTGATCTTTTCTAAAGTTTTTATTTTACACGGCTTTAAATAGAATTAAAAAATTTATTATAATGATTGTTTAACATAAACACATTGCGTGTAAATACCAAAAAATGTTATATTTAAACTTTTTTTATGTAGGCGTTTATTTTTTATGATAAATTTAAATACTTTTCAATATTTTTCAATATTTTTTAAAAATCTTTTAAAAGATTATTCTATTATGCTACTTTAAAGTTTAGACAGGATGCAGCAGTCAGGCTGATTAACTGGATAATTAGGTATAAAAGAAGAACTTTTGTAAGGACAACCTACTAGAACTTCACTTTTTCAACAATCAGATTTTTGTAGAAAGAGAATTATTTTTTGGCAGTTGCAAATTTTTTTGCTTGAGTTTTTTCTATTTACTTTTTAACTAAAAATATTTTATACAATTTTAATACTTTTTTCTTCGGTAACATTCTGTTAATTTTTTAACTATATTATCTAATAAAAAAGGGAATATAAAATGTTTCAAGAAAACATATAACTTACTAGATAAATTAAAAACTTTAATTAAAAAAGTGTGGAAAAAAATCGACAGTGTAAAATATTTTTATTTCTTAAACATTTATGAGTTCT
>NC_088930.1:36070000-36072500 GCF_038396675.1 Hydra vulgaris
GAAAAGAGTAATCTTTTGTTTAACTTGGGTTCGGGCAGTTAAATTTCTCAATAACTTTTGGAATGTTTGTTGAGTCTTAGGGGTCGTCCATAAATGACGTCACGGAATTTTTGACTGTTTTTGAACTCCCACTCCCCCCTCCTGTTTGTCATAAAATCGTAACACTTCAGTAGCAAGTTTTGTATGAGTTGTCACAAACCGCTAAACCCCCTCCCCTACTCTTCCTTAGACCCTGACGTAATTTACGCACAACCCTTTACTTTACTATAAACAAAAACAAATGGTCATATAGTGTACTTGATATTAAGGATCGTCCATATATTACATAACGCAAACTTTCACAATAAACAAAACAAAAAAAATCAAAAGTTTTTGGAGAGTCTTACCTTAAATCAAAAATTAAATTAACACATTAGGTTTAATAAAAATTAAAAGTAAAAGAGTTTAATAGCTCCAACTTCAGGTTTTTAAATATATCTTGCGTTGCGTAAATTATGGACAATCCCTTACAGTAGGTACGCGGAATTCGCCGTTTTATGGAGCCGATTTTTGTGCTAAAATCTAGTGCCACGCTTTTTTGAAGTCTACATTTAGTCAATGATGAAGAAGCGTTTCTTCTTGTGGATTTTTGTAGAATTATATATTAACATAGATATTTTTAAAAACTAGAATGAATAAACTTTAATATGATGTGTCATTTGATTACAGTTTGTAACTTTTTATGTGGGTTTACTGACTTTTAAAACTTATTTGTACTTCTTGCACTTAGTACCTACTGAAGATAGGCTCTTTTTTTTCAAACTTCATCGATTTAATATTTGCAGCACTATCTCTATTTTTTGTAACACTTTTGGTTTGTTACTTTGGTTATATATATATATATATATATATATATATATATATATATATATATATATATATATATATATATATATGCATGTATACAGGGCCATCTTATCCATTAGGCACTATAGGCACTGTGCCTTGAGCCTACGAATCTACAGGGGCCTACAAAAGAAATGAAAAAAAAAAGAAATTTTAAAGTGTTTTTTATTTCATTAATAAAACAATCATACAGATGCAGCATAATATTCTTAATTGATAAAAATGTTTATAATCAAACAGTATAATTAGATGACATTAACTTTTCGACTTTTGGTATTTGCAAAATCAACTATAACATCTTCAAATGTCATCTCCCGCATAATTTCATTTTCAATTGATAGCAATACCAGGGAGGATAGTCAGGCTTGTCTCATAGTTGAACGCAGATAGTTTTTTATCAGTTTTAAGTTTGAAAAAGAACGTTCACCTTCTGAGTTTGTGTCTAATATAGATAAATCCTGAAAGCGATATTAACATTTCGAAAACTTGCAACTAGTTTATTGTCTATTTGCAGCTTATTCTTATCAGACACCAATTTACCATCATTAAAAATTTGAGAAAACAGCAAAAACTCATCAGTAAATTCGTCTTCGAGGTCTGATGGATACAACTGAATTAGTGCCTTGGTTTTAGCCACTACTTCCTCACTCGACAAAAATCTGTTGTCAAGAAGAAAGTTAAACCTTTCGTACAATACTTTATAAGCTGCTCTGCGTTTTTTAATCTCATTAATAAGTCTGTCTATGATAACGTAATACTGTTGAATACGGAAATTATCACTGGCACTAACATTTAAACTGGGATTACTTGTATCCATAACTTCGTCATCAAATTGCTTCCGTATTCTCTTGCATTGTGTAGCTTTTTTGTTATCAGATTATGTGAGATCTCTTGCCTGGCCTTCGAATGTTTCAAACTTACTGCTTGTATCATGAAAATACTGTATGAGACCATCGTACAGTTTAATGATGGTGCACAGCTCAATACCCGGCTCCTGTAAGGCTTTATTGACAATATTCATCTTTTGAAGTAAATCTTTCCAAATCACATACATTAACGCAGTTTCAAAGTAGTCTAAATGTTTAACCAGTAATTTCGCTTCATGAACAGCTACTGGTGGTTGATGTTTGCTGTTAATGACTTCACATAATGCTTGACAAATTTGTAAGTAATTTGCATAGAAAGCTCTTGTGGCATCAATTCAAGAGGACCACCTAATTTCAGATAAGCTTTCTAAAACATATACGTTTTCTTTAAGAAGTTCTTTAAGAGTTGACCATCTCTTCGTTGAAGCTGAGAAAAAATTATAAACTGACTGTATGACACCAAAATAATTTACAGCTGCTGAACAACACTTTACGGCAGCTGAACCAACTAAGTTTAAGCTGTGGGCAGCACATGGAACCCATTCTGCTAAATGAATAATCTCTCTGAATCTAGCTTGCACACCAGAATATATTCCACTCATATTGCTGGCATTATCATAAGGTTGTGATCGGCAATTTTTGATGTCTATTCCATGAAACTGAAGAATACCAACCACAAGATTAAATACGTATTCTCCATCATGGTGTTCAATTGGTATAAATTGAAGAAATCGCTCTACTACATTTCT